>NW_027140896.1:5000-7500 GCF_036365525.1 Heterodontus francisci | reverse complement strand
TCTTTCCCTCTCTCTCTGTTCCCCCCTCTCTCTCTCTGCCTCTCTCGCTTTGTCCCTCTCTCTCTCCCCATATTTCTTTGTCTCTCTTGCTCTGTCCCTCTCTGTCCCTCTCTCTCTCTGTCCCCCCTCTCTCTCTATGTTCCCCCCCCCTCTCTCTCTCTCTCTCTCTCTGCCTCTCTCGCTTTGTCCCTCTCTCTCTCCCCATATTTCTTTGTCTCTCTTGCTCTGTCCCTCTCTGTCCCTCTCTCTCTCTGTCCCCCCTCTCTCTCTATGTTCCCCCCCCCCCTCTCTCTCTCCCTGCCATTCTGTCTCCCTTTCTCTCTCTGTCCGTCTCTTTCTCTCTGTTCCCCCTCTCTCTCTTTGTTTTCCCCTCTCTTTCTGTTCCCCCTCTCTCTCTCTCTCTGCCTCTCTGTCCCCCTCTCTCTCTCTATCTCTCTGTCCCCCCCTCTCTCTATCTCTCTGTCCCCCTCTCTCTCTCTCTCTCTGTCCCCCCCTCTATCTGTCTCTCTGTCCCCCCTTTCTCTCTAACTCTCTGTCCCCCTCTCTATTCCCCCCCTCTCTCTCTCTCTCTGCCTCTCTGTCTCTCTCTCTGTGTTCCCCCCTCTCACTCTCTATCCCCCCTCTCTCTCTCTCTCTGTCCCCCCCCTCCCTTTCTCTGTCCCCCCTCTCTCTCTCTCTCTCTCTGTCCCCCCCTCTCTCTCCCTGTCCCCCCCCTCTCTCTCTGTCCCCCCTCTCTCTCTGTCCCCCCTCTCTCTCTGTCTCTCTGTCCCCCTTTCTATCTCACTGTCCTCTCTCTCTCTCTGTTCCCCCCTCTCTCTCTCTCTATCCCCTCTCTCTCTCTGTTCCCCCCCTCTCTCTCACTCTATCCCCCCTCTCTCTCACTCTATCCCCCCTCTCTCTCACTCTGTTACCCCCTCTCTCTCTCTCTGTTACCCCCCTCTCTCTCTCTCTGTTACCCCCCTCTCTCTCTCTCTATCCCCCCTCTCTCTCTCTCTCTCTCTGTTCCCCCCCTCCCTTTGCCTCTCTGTTCCCCCCCTCTCTTTCTCTCTTTCTGTTCCCCCCTCTCTTTCTCTCTTTCTGTTCCCCCCCTCTCTCTCTGTCCCTCTCTCTCTCTTTCTGTTCCCCCCTCTCTCTCTCTGCCTCTCTGTCCCTCTCTCTCGCTCTCTCTGTCCCTCTCTCTCTTTCCCTCTCTCTCTCTCTGTCCCTCTCTCTCTCGCTCTCTCTGTTCCCCCCTCTCTCTCTCTGCCTCTCTGTCCCTCTCTCTCACTCTCTCTGTCCCTCTCTCTCTTTCCCTCTCTCTCTGTTCCCCCCTCTCTCTCTCTCTGCGCCTCTCGCTTTGTCCCTCTCTCTCTCTCCCCATATTTCTTTGTCTCTCTTGCTCTGTCCCTCTCTCTCTCTGTCCCCCCTCTCTCTCTCTCTGCGCCTCTCGCTTTGTCCCTCTCTCTCTCTCTCCCCATATTTCTTTGTCTCTCTGCTCTGTCCCTCTCTCTCTCTGTCCCCCCTCTCTCTCTCTATGTTCCCCCCCCCTCTCTCTCTCTCTCTCTCTCTCTCTGCCTCTCTGTCTCCCTTTCTCTCTCTGTTCCTCTCTTTCTCTCTGTTCCCCCTCTCTCTCTTGTTTTCCCCTCTCTTTCTGTTCCCCCTCTCTGTCCCCCTCTCTCTCTCTGTCCCCCCCTCTCTCTCTGTCCCCCCCCTCTCTCTCTGTCCCCCCCTCTCTCTCTCTCTCTGTCCCCCCCTCTCTCTCTCTCTCTGTCCCCCTTTCTCTCTCTCTCTCTGTCCCCCTCTCTGTTCCCCCCCCTCTCTCTCTCTGCCTCTCTGTCTCTCTCTCTCTGTGTTCCCCCCCTCTCACTCTCTATCCCCCCTCTCTCTCTCTCTCTCTCTGTCCCCCCCTCTCTCTCCTGTCCCCCACCCCCCCCTCTTCTCTTCCCCCCTCTCTCTGTCTCTCTGTCCCCCTTTCTATCTCACTGTCCCTCTCTCTCTCTCTGTTCCCCCCCCTCTCTCTCTCTCTATCCCCTCTCTCTCTCTGTTCCCCCCCTCTCTCTCACTCTATCCCCCCTCTCTCTCACTCTTCCCCCCTCTCTCTCTCTCTGTTACCCCCCTCTCTCTCTCTCTGTTACACCCCTCTCTCTCTCTCTGTTACCCCCCTCTCTCTCTCTCTGTTACCCCCCTCTCTCTGTCTCTCTGTTCCCCCCTCCCTTTGCCTCTCTGTTCCCCCCTCTCTTTCTCTCTTTCTGTTCCCCCCCCTCTCTCTCTGTCCCTCTCTCTCTCTTTCTGTTCCCCCCTCTCTCTCTCTGCCTCTCTGTCCCTCTCTCTCGCTCTCTCTGTCCCTCTCTCTCTTTCCCTCTCTCTCTCTCTGTCCCTCTCTCTCTCGCTCTCTCTGTTCCCCCCTCTCTCTCTCTGCCTCTCTGTCCCTCTCTCTCACTCTCTCTGTCCCTCTCTCTCTTTCCCTCTCTCTCTGTTCCCCCCCCTCTCTCTCTCTCTGCGCCTCTCGCTTTTGTCCCTC
>NW_027140894.1:0-61908 GCF_036365525.1 Heterodontus francisci | reverse complement strand
TGTGAGGAGTAGAGAGAGACAGCAGAGTGAGAGAGAGAGACAGCAGAGTGAGAGAGAGAGACAGCAGAGTGAGAGAGAGAGACAGCAGAGAGAGAGAGAGAGACAGCAGAGAGAGAGAGAGAGACAGCAGAGTGAGAGAGAGAGAGCAGCAGAGAGAGAGAGAGAGACAGCAGAGTGAGAGAGTGAGACAGCAGAGTGAGAGAGAGAGACAGCAGAGTGAGAGAGAGAGACAGCAGAGTGAGAGAGAGAGACAGCAGAGTGAGAGAGAGAGAGACAGCAGAGAGAGAGAGAGAGAGACAGCAGAGAGAGAGAGAGAGAGACAGCAGAGAGAGAGAGAGAGACAGCAGAGAGAAGAGAGAGAGAGACAGCAGAGAGAGAGAGAGAGACAGCAGAGAGAGAGAGAGAGACAGCAGAGAGAGAGAGAGAGAGACAGCAGAGAGAGAGAGAGCAGAGAGAGAGAAGCAGAGAGAGAGACAGCAGAGAGAGAGACAGCAGAGAGAGAGACAGCAGAGAGAGAGACAGCAGAGAGAGACAGCAGAGAGAGAGAGAGAGAGACAGCAGGAGAGAGAGAGAGAGACAGCAGAGTGAGAGAGAGAGACAGCAGAGTGAGAGAGAGAGACAGCAGAGTGAGAGAGAGAGACAGCAGAGTGAGAGAGAGAGACAGCAGAGTGAGAGAGAGAGGACAGCAGAGAGAGAGAGAGAGACAGCAAGTGAGAGAGAGAGACAGCAGAGAGAGAGAGAGAGACAGCAGAGTGAGAGAGAGAGACAGCAGAGAGAGAGAGAGAGAGACAGCAGAGAGAGAGAGAGAGACAGCAGAGTGAGAGAGAGAGAGACAGCAGAGAGAGAGAGAAGAGAGAGAGAGAGACAGCAGAGAGAGACAGCAGAGAGAGAGACAGCAGAGTGAGAGAGAGAGAGACAGCAGAGTGAGAGAGAGAGAGACAGCAGAGAGAGAGAGAGAGACAGCAGAGAGAGAGAGAGAGAGACAGCAGAGAGAGAGAGAGAGACAGCAGAGAGAGAGAGAGAGACAGCAGAGTGAGAGAGAGAGACAGCAGAGTGAGAGAGAGAGAGACAGCAGAGAGAGAGAGAGAGAGACAGCAGAGAGAGAGAGAGAGACAGCAGAGTGAGAGAGAGAGACAGCAGAGAGAGAGAGAGAGACAGCAGAGAGAGAGAGAGAGAGACAGCAGAGAGAGAGAGAGAGACAGCAGAGAGAGAGAGAGAGACAGCAGAGAGAGAGAGAGAGACAGCAGAGAGAGAGAGAGAGACAGCAGAGAGAGAGAGAGAGACAGCAGAGAGAGAGAGAGAGAGACAGCAGAGAGAGAGAGAGAGACAGCAGAGAGAGAGAGAGAGACAGCAGAGAGAGAGAGAGAGACAGCAGAGAGAGAGAGAGAGACAGCAGAGAGAGAGAGAGAGACAGCAGAGAGAGAGAGAGAGACAGCAGAGAGAGAGAGAGAGAGACAGCAGAGAGAGAGAGAGAGAGACAGCAGAGAGAGAGAGAGAGAGACAGCAGAGAGAGAGAGAGAGACAGCAGAGAGAGAGAGAGAGAGACAGCAGAGAGAGAGAGAGAGACAGCAGAGAGAGAGAGAGAGAGACAGCAGAGAGAGAGAGAGAGAGACAGCAGAGAGAGAGAGAGAGAGACAGCAGAGAGAGAGAGAGAGACAGCAGAGAGAGAGAGAGAGACAGCAGAGAGAGAGAGAGAGACAGCAGAGAGAGAGAGAGAGACAGCAGAGAGAGAGAGAGAGACAGCAGAGAGAGAGAGAGAGACAGCAGAGAGAGAGAGAGAGAGACAGCAGAGTGAGAGAGGAGAGACAGCAGAGAGAGAGAGAGAGACAGCAGAGTGAGAGGGAGAGACAGCAGATAGAGAGAGAGAGGGAGACAGCAGAGTGAGAGGGAGAGACAGCAGAGAGAGAGAGAGGAGACAGCAGAGAGAGAGGGAGAGACAGCAGAGTGAGAGAGAGGAGACAGCAGAGTGAGAGAGAGAGACAGCAGAGAGAGAGAGGAGACAGCAGAGAGAGAGGAGAGACAGCAGAGAGAGAGAGAGAGACAGCAGAGAGAGAGAGAGACAGCAGAGTGAGAGAGAGAGACAGCAGAGAGAGAGAGAGAGAGACAGCAGAGACAGCAGAGAGAGAGAGAGAGAGGCAGCAGAGAGAGAGAGAGAGAGACAGCAGAGAGAGAGAGAGAGACAGCAGAGAGAGAGAGAGAGACAGCAGAGAGAGAGAGAGAGACAGCAGAGAGAGAGAGAGAGACAGCAGAGAGAGAGAGAGAGACAGCAGAGAGAGAGAGAGAGAGACAGCAGAGGAGAGAGAGAGACAGCAGAGAGAGAGAGAGAGACAGCAGAGAGAGAGAGAGAGACAGCAGAGAGAGAGAGAGAGACAGCAGAGAGAGAGAGAGAGACAGCAGAGAGAGAGAGAGAGACAGCAGAGAGAGAGAGAGAGACAGCAGAGAGAGAGAGAGAGACAGCAGAGAGAGAGAGAGAGAGACAGCAGAGAGAGAGAGAGAGAGACAGCAGAGAGAGAGAGAGAGAGACAGCAGAGAGAGAGAGAGAGAGACAGCAGAGAGAGAGAGAGACAGCAGAGAGAGAGAGAGAGACAGCAGAGAGAGAGAGAGACAGCAGAGTGAGAGAGAGAGACAGCAGAGTGAGAGAGAGAGACAGCAGAGTGAGAGAGAGAGACAGCAGAGTGAGAGGAGAGACAGCAGAGAGAGAGGGAGAGAGGGAGACAGCAGAGTGAGAGAGAGAGACAGCAGAGTGAGAGAGAGAGACAGCAGAGTGAGAGGGAGAGACAGCAGATAGAGAGGGAGAGAGGAGACAGCAGAGTGAGAGGGAGAGACAGCAGAGAGAGAGAGGGAGACAGCAGAGAGAGAGGGGGAGACAGCAGAGTGAGAGGGGGAGACAGCAGAGTGAAGAGGGAGAGACAGCAGAGAGAGAGAGGAGACAGCAGAGAGAGAGAGGAGACAGCAGAGAGAGAGGAGAGACAGCAGAGAGAGAGAGAGACAGCAGAGAGAGAGAGAGAGAGACAGCAGAGAGAGAGAGAGAGAGAGAGAGAGCAGAGACAGCAGAGTGAGAGAGGGAGACAGCAGAGTGAGAGAGAGAGACAGCAGAGTGAGAGAGAGAGACAGCAGAGTGAGAGAGAGAGACAGCAGAGAGAGAGAGAGAGACAGCAGAGTGAGAGGGAGACAGCAGAGTGAGAGGGAGACAGCAGAGTGAGAGAGAGAGACAGCAGAGTGAGAGAGAGAGACAGCAGAGAGAGAGAGAGGAGACAGCAGAGTGAGAGGGAGACAGCAGAGTGAGAGAGAGAGACAGCAGAGTGAGAGAGGAGACAGCAGAGTGAGAGGGAGACAGCAGAGAGAGAGAGAGACAGCAGAGTGAGAGAGAGAGACAGCAGAGTGAGAGAGAGAGACAGCAGAGTGAGAGAGAGAGACAGCAGAGTGAGAGAGAGAGACAGCAGAGAGAGAGAGAGAGACAGCAGAGAGAGAGAGAGACAGCAGAGAGAGAGAGAGAGACAGCAGAGAGAGAGAGGGAGACAGCAGAGTGAGAGAGAGAGACAGCAGAGAGAGAGAGAGAGACAGCAGAGAGAGAGAGAGAGAGACAGCAGAGAGAGAGAGAGAGAGAGCAGAGAGAGAGAGAGAGAGACAGCAGAGAGAGAGAGAGAGAGACAGCAGAGAGAGAGAGAGAGAGACAGCAGAGTGAGAGAGAGAGAGACAGCAGAGAGAGAGAGAGAGAGAGACAGCAGAGAGAGAGAGAGAGAGAGACAGCAGAGAGAGAGAGAGACAGCAGAGAGAAGAGAGAGAGAGAGAGACAGCAGAGAGAGAGAGAAAGACTAATTTTCCACTGTTACCTTGTACTGATGTCTCACTTCCTTCATCACCGTAACTCCAAGGGAAAAATTGACATAATTTGTGGAGTTCAAACTGTGTGGAAACATGGAAAACAGAAAAGTCACTGGATATCTAACACACTGTAACACCCAGTGCCAGAGGGGGAAAGGACAGTGTATCTAACACACTGTAACACCCAGTGCCAGAGGGGGAAAGGACAGTGTATCTAACACACTGTGACACCCGGTCCCAGAGGGGGAAAGGGCAGTGCATCTAACGCACTCTGACAACCGGTCCCAGAGGGGGGGAAAGGACAGTGTATCTAACACACTCTAACACCCAGTGCCAGAGGGGGGAAAGGACAGTGTATCTAACGCACTGTGACACCCAGTCCCAGAGGGGGGAAAGGACAGTGTATCTAACGCACTGTGACACCCAGTGCCAGAGGGGGGAAAGGACAGTGTATCTAACGCACTGTAACACCCAGTGCCAGAGGGGGGAAAGGACAGTGTATCTAACGCACTGTGACACCCAGTGCCAGAGGGGGGGAAAGGACAGTGTATCTAACGCACTGTAACACCCAGTCCCAGAGGGGGGAAAGGACAGTGTATCTAACACACTGTGACACCCAGTCCCAGAGGGGGAAAGGGACAGTGTATCTAACGCACTGTGACACCCAGTGCCAGAGGGGGGGAAAGGACAGTGTATCTAACGCACTGTAACACCCAGTGCCAGAGGGGGGAAAGGACAGTGTATCTAACGCACTGTGACACCCAGTCCCAGAGGGGGGAAAGGACAGTGTATCTAACGCACTGTGACACCCAGTGCCAGAGGGGGGAAAGGACAGTGTATCTAACGCACTGTAACACCCAGTGCCAGAGGGGGGAAAGGACAGTGTATCTAACGCACTGTAACACCCAGTGCCAGAGGGGGGAAAGGACAGTGTATCTAACGCACTGTGACACCCAGTGCCAGAGGGGGGAAAGGACAGTGTATCTAACGCACTGTAACACCCAGTCCCAGAGGGGGGAAAGGACAGTGTATCTAACACACTGTGACACCCAGTCCCAGAGGGGGAAAGGACAGTGTATCTAACACACTGTGACACCCGGTCCCAGAGGGGGAAAGGGACAGTGTATCTAACACACTGCAACACCCGGTCCCAGAGGGGGAAAGGACAATGTATCTAACGCACTCTGACACCCGGTCCCAGAGGAGGGGAAAGGACAGTGTATCTAACGCACTGTGACACCCGGTCCCAGAGGGGGAAAGGACAATGTATCTAACACACTGCAACACCCAGTCCCAGAGAGGGGGAAAGGACAGTGTATCTAACGCACTCTGACACCCGGTCCCAGAGGAGGGGAAAGGACAGTGTATCTAACACACTGCAACACCCAGTCCCAGAGAGGGGAAAGGACAATGTATCTAACACACTGCAACACCCAGTCCCAGAGAGGGGAAAGGACAGTGTATCTAACACACTGTAACACCCGGTCCCAGAGGGGGAAAGGACAATGTATCTAACACACTACAACACCCAGTCCCAGAGAGGGGAAAGGACAGTGTATCTAACACACTGTAACACCCGGTCCCAGAGGGGGAAAGGACAATGTATCTAACACACTGTAACACCCAGTCCCAGAGGGGGGGAAAGGACAGTGTATCTAACGCACTGTGACACCCGGTCCCAGAGGGGGAAAGGACAGTGTATCTAACATACTGTGACACCGGTCCCAGAGGGGGGAAAGGACAGTGTATCTAACACACTGTGACACCCGGGTCCCAGAGGGGGAAAGGACAGTGTATCTAACACACTGTGAGACCCAGTCCCAGAGGGGGAAAGGACAGTGTATCTAACACACTGTGACACCCGGTCCCAGAGGGGGAAAGGACAGTGTATCTAACACACTGTGAGACCCAGTCCCAGAGGGGGGAAAGGACAGTGTATCTAACGCACTGTGACACCCAGTCCCAGAGGGGGAAAGGACAGTGTATCTAACACACTGTGACACCCGGTCGCAGAGGGGGGAAAGGACAGTGTATCTAACACACTGTGACACCCGGTCCCAGAGGGGGAAAGGACAGTGTATCTAACACACTGTGAGACCCAGTCCCAGAGGGGGAAAGGACAGTGTATCTAACACACTGTGACACCCGGTCCCAGAGGCGGAAAGGACAGTGTATCGAACACACTGTGACACCCGGTCCCAGAGGGGGAAAGGACAATGTATCTAACACACTGTGACACCCGGTCCCAGAGGGGGAAAGGACAATGTATCTAACACACTGTGACACCCGGTCCCAGAGGGGGAAAGGACAATGTATCTAACACACTGTGACACCCGGTCCCAGAGGGGGAAAGGACAATGTATCTAACACACTGTGACACCCGGTCCCAGAGGCGGAAAGGACAGTGTATCTAACACACTGTGACACCCGGTCCCAGAGGGGGAAAGGACAATGTATCTAACACACTGTGACACCCGGTCCCAGAGGGGGAAAGGACAGTGTATCTAACACACTGTGACACCCGGTCCCAGAGGGGGAAAGGACAGTGTATCTAACACACTGTGACACCCAGTCCCAGAGGGGGAAAGGAGAGTGTATCTAACACACTGTGACACCCGGTCCCAGAGGGGGAAAGGACAGTGTATCTAACACACTGTGACACCCAGTCCCAGAGGGGGAAAGGACAGTGTATCTAACACACTGTGACACCCGGTCCCAGAGGGGGAAAGGACAGTGTATCTAACACACTGTGACACCCGGTCCAAGAGGGGGAAAGGACAGTGTATCTAACACACTGTGACACCCGGTCCCAGAGGGGGAAAGGACAGTGTATCTAACACACTGTGACACCCAGTCCCAGAGGGAGAAAGGACAGTGTATCTAACACACTGTGACACCCGGTCCCAGAGGGGGAAAGGACAGTGTATCTAACACACTGTGACACCCGGTCCAAGAGGGGGAAAGGACAGTGTATCTAACACACTGTGACACCCGGTCCCAGAGGGGGAAAGGACAGTGTATCTAACACACTGTGACACCCAGTCCCAGAGGGGGAAAGGACAGTGTATCTAACACACTGTGACACCCGGTCCCAGAGGGGGAAAGGACAGTGTATCTAACACACTGTGACACCCGGTCCAAGAGGGGGAAAGGACAGTGTATCTAACACACTGTGACACCCAGTCCCAGAGGGGGAAAGGACAGTGTATCTAACACACTGTGACACCCGGTCCCAGAGGGGGAAAGGACAGTGTATCTAACACACTGTGACACCCGGTCCAAGAGGGGGAAAGGACAGTGTATCTAACACACTGTGACACCCGGTCCCAGAGGGGGAAAGGACAGTGTTTCTAACACACTGTGACACCTCGGTGTTCACTAACCTCTGCAGTAGGAGGTTGACTCTGTGCCGAACAGGGATGTTGAGAGTATCTCGGTTGTTATTCAGTGCCCCCACTTCCTCGTTGTCACTACCGAGGGAGAGAAGGAGAGAGAGTGAGAGGAAGACCGAGAGAGAGGTGTGAGACGCAGGGGGCAGCTCCTGCAACAGTGGGAGGGCGACTGAGAGGAGGCGAGGTTGTGGGGAGGAGTCAGACGCGGAGGAGGAGGAGGGTACGGAAGGTCTGACATGGAGGGCGAAGGGACGGATGAGGGGAGGCGCCGTCAAGAGACGGGGGAGGGTGGGCGAGGCCGTGAGAGGAGAGCGGAGGGTCAGCGCGAGGGGAAAGGTGGGAGCGGAGGAGTAAGGGGAGGGAGGTTCAGAGGGGAGTGGGCCTATTGGAGGGCGGTTGGGGAGCTGGGTTCTTCGGATGAGGGGCAGGGGTCAGGGACGGAGGCGAGGGATCTGAGGGAGGAGGGTTTACCTCATGGCAGTCGCAACAACCCTCACAGAGTCATTCAAACTGTTGGCATTGGAGACGTCCAACGTCAGGATGAAAATTACCTGGAGATTAAACATGAGAGAACAAAGATTAACATGGGATCCGTTCACCCTCTCTCTCAGGGTGATATCTGTACACTGACTGGTGTCTCTCAGTCCCCTCTCTCTCAGGGAGATATCTGTACACTGACTGGTGTCTCTCAGTCCCCTCTCTCTCAGGGTGATATCTGTACACTGACTGGTGTCTCTCAGTCCCCTCTCTCTCAGGGTGATATCTGTACACTGACTGGTGTCTCTCAGTCCTCTCTCTCTCAGGGTGATATCTGTACACTGACTGGTGTCTCTCAGTCCCTCTCTCTCAGGGTGATATCTGTACACTGACTGGTGTCTCTCAGTCCCTCTCTCTCTCAGGGTGATATCTGTACACTGACTGGTGTCTCTCAGTCTCTATCTCTCAGGGTGATATCTGTACACTGACTGGTGTCTCTCAGTCCCTCTCTCTCAGGGTGATATCTGTACACTGACTGGTGTCTCTCAGTCCCCTCTCTCTCAGGGTGATATCTGTACACTGACTGGTGTCTCTCAGTCCCTCTCTCTCAGGGTGATATCTGTACACTGACTGGTGTCTCTCAGTCCCCTCTCTCTCAGGGTGATATCTGTACACTGACTGGTGTCTCTCAGTCCCCTCTCTCTCAGGGTGATATCTGTACACTGACTGGTGTCTCTCAGTCCTCTCTCTCAGGGTGATATCTGTACACTGACTGGTGTCTCTCAGTCTCTCTCTCTCAGGGTGATATCTGTACACTGACTGGTGTCTCTCAGTCCCCTCTCTCTCAGGGTGATATCTGTACACTGACTGGTGTCTCTCAGTCTCTCTCTCTCAGGGTGATATCTGTACACTGACTGGTGTCTCTCAGTCCTCTCTCTCAGGGTGATATCTGTACACTGACTGGTGTCTCTCAGTCCCTCTCTCTCAGGGTGATATCTGTACACTGACTGGTGTCTCTCAGTCCCCTCTCTCTCTCAGGGTGATATCTGTACACTGACTGGTGTCTCTCAGTCCTCTCTCTCAGGGTGATATCTGTACACTGACTGGTGTCTCTCAGTCCCCTCTCTCTCTCAGGGTGATATCTGTACACTGACTGGTGTCTCTCAGTCCCCTCTCTCTCAGGGTGATATCTGTACACTGACTGGTGTCTCTCAGTCCCCTCTCTCTCAGGGTGATATCTGTACACTGACTGGTGTCTCTCAGTCCCCTCTCTCTCAGGGTGATATCTGTACACTGACTGGTGTCTCTCAGTCCCCTCTCTCTCAGGGTGATATCTGTACACTGACTGGTGTCTCTCAGTCCCTCTCTCTCAGGGTGATATCTGTGCACTGACTGGTGTCTCTCAGTCCCCTCTCTCTCAGGGTGATATCTGTACACTGACTGGTGTCTCTCAGTCTCTCTCTCTCAGGGTGATATCTGTACACTGACTGCTGTCTCTCAGTCCCCTCTCTCTCAGGGTGATATCTGTACACTGACTGGTGTCTCTCAGTCCCCTCTCTCTCAGCGTGATATCTGTACACTGACTGGTGTCTCTCAGTCCCTCTCTCTCAGGGTGATATCTGTACACTGACTGGTGTCTCTCAGTCCCTCTCTCTCAGGGTGATATCTGTGCACTGACTGGTGTCTCTCAGTCCCCTCTCTCTCAGGGTGATATCTGTACACTGACTGGTGTCTCTCAGTCCCTCTCTCTCAGGGTGATATCTGTACACTGACTGGTGTCTCTCAGTCCCTCTCTCTCAGGGTGATATCTGTGCACTGACTGGTGTCTCTCAGTCCCCTCTCTCTCAGGGTGATATCTGTACACTGACTGGTGTCTCTCAGTCTCTCTCTCTCAGGGTGATATCTGTACACTGACTGCTGTCTCTCAGTCCCCTCTCTCTCAGGGTGATATCTGTACACTGACTGGTGTCTCTCAGTCCCCTCTCTCTCAGCGTGATATCTGTACACTGACTGGTGTCTCTCAGTCCCTCTCTCTCAGGGTGATATCTGTACACTGACTGGTGTCTCTCAGTCCCTCTCTCTCAGGGTGATATCTGTACACTGACTGGTGTCTCTCAGTCCCTCTCTCTCAGGGTGATATCTGTACACTGACTGGTGTCTCTCAGTCCCCTCTCTCTCAGAGTGATATCTGTACACTGACTGGTGTCTCTCAGTCCCTCTCTCTCAGGGTGATATCTGTACACTGACTGGTGTCTCTCAGTCCCTCTCTCTCAGGGTGATATCTGTACACTGACTGGTGTCTCTCAGTCCCTCTCTCTCAGGGTGATATCTGTACACTGACTGGTGTCTCTCAGTCTCTCTCTCTCAGGGTGATATCTGTACACAGACTGGTGTCTCTCAGTCCTCAGTCTCTCAGGGTGATATCTGTACACTGACTGGTGTCTCTCAGTCCCTCTCTCAGGGTGATATCTGTACACTGACTGGTGTCTCTCAGTCTCTCTCTCTCAGGGTGATATCTGTACACTGACTGGTGTCTCTCAGTCCCTCTCTCTCAGGGTGATATCTGTACACTGACTGGTGTCTCTCAGTCCCCTCTCTCTCAGGGTGATATCTGTACACTGTCTGGTGTCTCTCAGTCCCTCTCTCTCAGGGAGATATCTGTACACTGACTGGTGTCTCTCAGTCCCTCTCTCGCTCAGGGTGATATCTGTACACTGACTGGTGTCTGTCAGTCCTCTCTCTCTCAGGGTGATATCTGTACACTGACTGGTGTCTCTCAGTCCCTCTCTCTCAGGGTGATATCTGTACACTGACTGGTGTCTCTCAGTCCTCTCTCTCAGGGTGATATCTGTACACTGACTGGTGTCTCTCAGTCCCCTCTCTCTCAGGGAGATATCTGTACACTGACTGGTGTCTCTCAGTCCCTCTCTCTCAGGGAGATATCTGTACACTGACTGGTGTCTCTCAGTCCCCTCTCTCTCAGGGTGATATCTGTACACTGACTGGTGTCTCTCAGTCCCCTCTCTCTCAGGGTGATATCTGTACACTGACTGGTGTCTCTCAGTCCCTCTCTCTCTGGGTGATATCTGTACACTGACTGGTGTCTCTCAGTCCCCTCTCTCTCAGGGTGATATCTGTACACTGACTGGTGTCTCTCAGTCCCCTCTCTCTCAGGGTGATATCTGTACACTGACTGGTGTCTCTCAGTCCCCTCTCTCTCAGGGTGATATCTGTACACTGACTGGTGTCTCTCAGTCCCCTCTCTCTCAGGGTGATATCTGTACACTGACTGGTGTCTCTCAGTCCCCTCTCTCTCTCAGGGTGATATCTGTACACTGACTGGTGTCTCTCAGTCCCTCTCTCTCAGGGTGATATCTGTACACTGACTGGTGTCTCTCAGTCCCTCTCTCTCAGGGTGATATCTGTGCACTGACTGGTGTCTCTCAGTCCCCTCTCTCTCAGGGTGATATCTGTACACTGACTGGTGTCTCTCAGTCTCTCTCTCTCAGGGTGATATCTGTACACTGACTGCTGTCTCTCAGTCCCCTCTCTCTCAGGGTGATATCTGTACACTGACTGGTGTCTCTCAGTCCCCTCTCTCTCAGCGTGATATCTGTACACTGACTGGTGTCTCTCAGTCCCTCTCTCTCAGGGTGATATCTGTACACTGACTGGTGTCTCTCAGTCCCTCTCTCTCAGGGTGATATCTGTACACTGACTGGTGTCTCTCAGTCCCTCTCTCTCAGGGTGATATCTGTACACTGACTGGTGTCTCTCAGTCCCCTCTCTCTCAGAGTGATATCTGTACACTGACTGGTGTCTCTCAGTCCCTCTCTCTCAGGGTGATATCTGTACACTGACTGGTGTCTCTCAGTCCCCTCTCTCTCTCAGGGTGATATCTGTACACTGACTGGTGTCTCTCAGTCCCTCTCTCTCAGGGTGATATCTGTACACTGACTGGTGTCTCTCAGTCCCTCTCTCTCAGGGTGATATCTGTGCACTGACTGGTGTCTCTCAGTCCCCTCTCTCTCAGGGTGATATCTGTACACTGACTGGTGTCTCTCAGTCTCTCTCTCTCAGGGTGATATCTGTACACTGACTGCTGTCTCTCAGTCCCCTCTCTCTCAGGGTGATATCTGTACACTGACTGGTGTCTCTCAGTCCCCTCTCTCTCAGCGTGATATCTGTACACTGACTGGTGTCTCTCAGTCCCTCTCTCTCAGGGTGATATCTGTACACTGACTGGTGTCTCTCAGTCCCTCTCTCTCAGGGTGATATCTGTACACTGACTGGTGTCTCTCAGTCCCTCTCTCTCAGGGTGATATCTGTACACTGACTGGTGTCTCTCAGTCCCCTCTCTCTCAGAGTGATATCTGTACACTGACTGGTGTCTCTCAGTCCCTCTCTCTCAGGGTGATATCTGTACACTGACTGGTGTCTCTCAGTCCCTCTCTCTCAGGGTGATATCTGTACACTGACTGGTGTCTCTCAGTCCCTCTCTCTCAGGGTGATATCTGTACACTGACTGGTGTCTCTCAGTCTCTCTCTCTCAGGGTGATATCTGTACACAGACTGGTGTCTCTCAGTCCTCAGTCTCTCAGGGTGATATCTGTACACTGACTGGTGTCTCTCAGTCCCTCTCTCAGGGTGATATCTGTACACTGACTGGTGTCTCTCAGTCTCTCTCTCTCAGGGTGATATCTGTACACTGACTGGTGTCTCTCAGTCCCTCTCTCTCAGGGTGATATCTGTACACTGACTGGTGTCTCTCAGTCCCCTCTCTCTCAGGGTGATATCTGTACACTGTCTGGTGTCTCTCAGTCCCTCTCTCTCAGGGAGATATCTGTACACTGACTGGTGTCTCTCAGTCCCTCTCTCGCTCAGGGTGATATCTGTACACTGACTGGTGTCTGTCAGTCCTCTCTCTCTCAGGGTGATATCTGTACACTGACTGGTGTCTCTCAGTCCCTCTCTCTCAGGGTGATATCTGTACACTGACTGGTGTCTCTCAGTCCTCTCTCTCAGGGTGATATCTGTACACTGACTGGTGTCTCTCAGTCCCCTCTCTCTCAGGGAGATATCTGTACACTGACTGGTGTCTCTCAGTCCCTCTCTCTCAGGGAGATATCTGTACACTGACTGGTGTCTCTCAGTCCCCTCTCTCTCAGGGTGATATCTGTACACTGACTGGTGTCTCTCAGTCCCCTCTCTCTCAGGGTGATATCTGTACACTGACTGGTGTCTCTCAGTCCCTCTCTCTCTGGGTGATATCTGTACACTGACTGGTGTCTCTCAGTCCCCTCTCTCTCAGGGTGATATCTGTACACTGACTGGTGTCTCTCAGTCCCCTCTCTCTCAGGGTGATATCTGTACACTGACTGGTGTCTCTCAGTCCCCTCTCTCTCAGGGTGATATCTGTACACTGACTGGTGTCTCTCAGTCCCCTCTCTCTCAGGGTGATATCTGTACACTGACTGGTGTCTCTCAGTCCCCTCTCTCTCTCAGGGTGATATCTGTACACTGACTGGTGTCTCAGTCCCCTCTCTCTCAGGGTGATATCTGTACACTGACTGGTGTCTCTCAGTCCCTCTCTCTCAGGGTGATATCTGTACACTGACTGGTGTCTCTCAGTCCCTCTCTCTCAGGGTGATATCTGTACACTGACTGGTGTCTCAGTCCCCTCTCTCTCAGGGTGATATCTGTACACTGACTGGTGTCTCTCAGTCCCCTCTCTCTCAGGGTGATATCTGTACACTGACTGGTGTCTCTCAGTCCCTCTCTCTCTCAGGGTGATATCTGTACACTGACTGGTGTCTCTCAGTCCCTCTCTCTCTGGGTGATATCTGTACACTGACTGGTGTCTCTCAGTCCCTCTCTCTCAGGGTGATATCTGTACACTGACTGGTGTCTCTCAGTCCCTCTCTCTCAGGGTGATATCTGTACACTGACTGGTGTCTCTCAGTCCCTCTCTCTCAGGGTGATATCTGTACACTGACTGGTGTCTCTCAGTCCCTCTCTCTCTGGGTGATATCTGTACACTGACTGGTGTCTCTCAGTCCCCTCTCTCTCAGGGTGATATCTGTACACTGACTGGTGTCTCTCAGTCCCCTCTCTCTCAGGGTGATATCTGTACACTGACTGGTGTCTCTCAGTCCCTCTCTCTCAGGGTGATATCTGTACACTGACTGGTGTCTCTCAGTCCCCTCTCTCTCAGGGTGATATCTGTACACTGACTGGTGTCTCTCAGTCTCTCTCTCTCAGGGTGATATCTGTACACTGACTGGTGTCTCTCAGTCCCCTCTCTCTCAGGGTGATATCTGTACACTGACTGGTGTCTCTCAGTCCCCTCTCTCTCAGGGTGATATCTGTACACTGACTGGTGTCTCTCAGTCCCCTCTCTCTCAGGGTGATATCTGTACACTGACTGGTGTCTCTCAGTCCCCTCTCTCTCTCAGGGTGATATCTGTACACTGACTGGTGTCTCTCAGTCCCTCTCTCTCAGGGTGATATCTGTACACTGACTGGTGTCTCAGTTCCCTCTCTCTCAGGGTGATATCTGTACACTGACTGGTGTCTCTCAGTCCCCTCTCTCTCAGGGTGATATCTGTACACTGACTGGTGTCTCTCAGTCCCTCTCTCTCTCAGGGTGATATCTGTACACTGACTGGTGTCTCTCAGTCCCTCTCTCTCTGGGTGATATCTGTACACTGACTGGTGTCTCTCAGTCCCTCTCTCTCAGGGTGATATCTGTACACTGACTGGTGTCTCTCAGTCCCCTCTCTCTCAGGGTGATATCTGTACACTGACTGGTGTCTCTCAGTCCCCTCTCTCTCAGGGTGATATCTGTACACTGACTGGTGTCTCTCAGTCCCCTCTCTCTCAGGGTGATATCTGTACACTGACTGGTGTCTCTCAGTCCCCTCTCTCTCAGGGTGATATCTGTAAACTGACTGGTGTCTCTCAGTCCCTCTCTCTCTGGGTGATATCTGTACACTGACTGGTGTCTCTCAGTCCCTCTCTCTCAGGGTGATATCTGTACACTGACTGGTGTCTCTCAGTCCCCTCTCTCTCAGGGTGATATCTGTACACTGACTGGTGTCTCTCAGTCCCTCTCTCTCAGGGTGATATCTGTACACTGACTGGTGTCTCTCAGTCCCCTCTCTCTCAGGGTGATATCTGTACACTGACTGATGTCTCTCAGTCCCCTCTCTCTCAGGGTGATATCTGTACACTGACTGGTGTCTCTCAGTCCCCTCTCTCTCAGGGTGATATCTGTACACTGACTGGTGTCTCTCAGTCCCCTCTCTCTCAGGGTGATATCTGTACACTGACTGGTGTCTCTCAGTCCCCTCTCTCTCAGGGTGATATCTGTACACTGACTGGTGTCTCTCAGTCCCCTCTCTCTCAGGGTGATATCTGTACACTGACTGGTGTCTCTCAGTCCCCTCTCTCTCAGAGTGATATCTGTACACTGACTGGTGTCTCTCAGTCCCTCTCTCTCAGGGTGATATCTGTACACTGACTGGTGTCTCTCAGTCCCCACTCTCTCTGGGTGATATCTGTACACTGACTGGTGTCTCTCAGTCTCTCTCTCTCAGGGTGATATCTGTACACTGACTGGTGTCTCTCAGTCCCTCTCTCTCTGGGTGATATCTGTACACTGACTGGTGTCTCTCAGTCCCTCTCTCTCAGGGTGATTTCTGTACACTGACTGGTGTCTCTCAGTCTCTCTCTATCAGGGTGATATCTGTACACTGACTGGTGTCTCTCAGTCCCCTCTCTCTCAGAGTGATATCTGTACACTGACTGGTGTCTCTCAGTCCCTCTCTCTCAGGGTGATATCTGTACACTGACTGGTGTCTCTCAGTCCCTCTCTCTCAGGGTGATATCTGTACACTGACTGGTGTCTCTCAGTCCCCTCTCTCTCAGGGTGATATCTGTACACTGACTGGTGTCTCTCAGTCCCTCTCTCTCAGGGTGATATCTGTACACTGACTGGTGTCTCTCAGTCCCTCTCTATCAGGGTGATATCTGTACACTGACTGGTGTCTCTCAGTCCCTCTCTCTCAGGGTGATATCTGTACACTGACTGGTGTCTCTCAGTCCCAACTCTCTCAGGGTGATATCTGTACACTGACTGGTGTCTCTCAGTCTCTCTCTCTCAGTGTGATATCTGTACACTGACTGGTGTCTCTCAGTCCCTCTCTCTCAGGGTGATATCTGTACACTGACTGGTGTCTCTCAGTCTCTCTCTCTCAGTGTGATATCTGTACACTGACTGGTGTCTCTCAGTCCCTCTCTCTCAGGGTGATATCTGTGCACTGACTGGTGTCTCTCAGTCCCTCTCTCTCAGGGTGATTTCTGGACACTGACTGGTGTCTCTCAGTCCCCTCTCTCTCAGGGTGATATCTGTACACTGACTGGTGTCTCTCAGTCTCTCTCTCTCAGGGTGATATCTGTACACTGACTGGTGTCTCTCAGTCCCTCTCTCTCAGGGTGATATCTGTACACTGACTGGTGTCCCTCAGTCTCTCTCTCTCAGGGTGATATCTGTACACTGACTGGTGTCTCTCAGTCCCCTCTCTCTCAGGGTGATATCTGTACACTGACTGGTGTCTCTCAGTCCCCTCTCTCTCAGGGTGATATCTGTACACTGACTGGTGTCTCTCAGTCCCCTCTCTCTCAGGGTGATATCTGTACACTGACTGGTGTCTCTCAGTCCCTCTCTCTCAGGGTGATATCTGTACACTGACTGGTGTCTCTCAGTCCCCCCTCTCTCAGGGTGATATCTGTACACTGACTGGTGTCTCTCAGTCCCCTCTCTCTCAGGGTGATATCTGTACACTGACTGGTGTCTCTCAGTCCCTCTCTCTCAGGGTGATATCTGTACACTGACTGGTGTCTCTCAGTCCCTCTCTCTCAGGGTGATATCTGTACACTGACTGGTGTCTCTCAGTCTGTCTCTCTCAGGGTGATATCTGTACACTGACTGGTGTCTCTCAGTCCCCTCTCTCTCTGGGTGATATCTGTACACTGACTGGTGTCTCTCAGTCCCTCTCTCTCAGGGTGATATCTGTACACTGACTGGTGTCTCTCAGTCCCTCTCTCTCAGGGTGATATCTGCACACTGACTGGTGTCTCTCAGTCCCCTCTCTCTCAGGGTGATATCTGTACACTGACTGGTGTCTCTCAGTCCCCTCTCTCTCAGGGTGATATCTGTACACTGACTGGTGTCTCTCAGTCCCTCTCTCTCTCAGGGTGATATCTGTACACTGACTGGTGTCTCTCAGTCCCCTCTCTCTCAGGGTGATATCTGTACATTGACTGGTGTCTCTCAGTCCCTGTCTCTCTCAGGGTGATATCTGTACACTGACTGGTGTCTCTCAGTCCCTCTCTCTCTCAGGGTGATATCTGTACACTGACTGGTGTCTCTCAGTCCCTCTCTCTCTCAGGGTGATATCTGTACACTGACTGGTGTCTCTCAGTCCCCTCTCTCTCAGGGTGATATCTGTACATTGACTGGTGTCTCTCAGTCCCCTCTCTCTCAGGGTGATATCTGTACACTGACTGGTGTCTCTCAGTCTCTCTCTCTCAGGGTGATATCTGTACACTGACTGGTGTCTCTCAGTCCCCTCTCTCTCAGGGTGATATCTGTACACTGACTGGTGTCTCTCAGTCCCCTCTCTCTCAGGGTGATATCTATACACTGACTGGTGTCTCTCAGTCCCCTCTCTCTCAGGGTGATATCTGTACACTGTTTGGTGTCTCTCAGTCCCCTCTCTCAGGGTGATATCTGTACACGGACTGGTGTCTCTCAGTCCCTCTCTCTCAGGGTGATATCTGTACACTGTTTGGTGTCTCTCAGTCCCCTCTCTCAGGGTGATATCTGTACACTGACTGGTGTCTCTCAGTCTCTCTCTCTCTCAGGGTGATATCTGTACACTGACTGGTGTCTCTCAGTCCCTCTCTCTCAGGGTGATATCTGTACACTGACTGGTGTCTCTCAGTCCCTCTCTCTCAGGGTGATATCTGTACACTGACTGGTGTCTCTCAGTCCCTCTCTCTCAGGGTGATATCTGTATACTGACTGGTGTCTCTCAGTCCCCTCTCTCTCAGGGTGATATCTGTACACTGACTGGTGTCTCTCAGTCCCTTCTCTCAGGGTGATATCTGAACACTGACTGGTGTCTCTCAGTCCCCTCTCTCTCAGGGTGATATCTGTACACTGACTGGTGTCTCTCAGTCCCTCTCTCTCAGGGTGATATCTGTACACTGACTGGTGTCTCTCAGTCCCCTCTCTCTCAGGGTGATATCTGTACACTGACTGGTGTCTCTCAGTCCCTTCTCTCAGGGTGATATCTGCACACTGACTGGTGTCTCTCAGTCCCCTCTCTCTCAGGGTGATATCTGTACACTGACTGGTGTCTCTCAGTCCCCTCTCTCTCAGGGTGATATCTGTACACTGACTGGTGTCTCTCAGTCCCTTCTCTCAGGGTGATATCTGCACACTGACTGGTGTCTCTCAGTCCCCTCTCTCTCAGGGTGATATCTGTACACTGACTGGTGTCTCTCAGTCCCTTCTCTCAGGGTGATATCTGCACACTGACTGGTGTCTCTCAGTCCCCTCTCTCTCAGGGTGATATCTGTACACTGACTGGTGTCTCTCAGTCCCTCTCTCTCATGGTGATATCTGTACACTGTTTGGTGTCTCTCAGTCTCTCTCTCTCAGGGTGATATCTGTACACTGACTGGTGTCTCTCAGTCGCTCTCTCTCAGGGTGATATCTGTACACTGATTGGTGTCTCTCAGTCCCTCTCTCTCAGGGTGATATCTGTACACTGACTGGTGTCTCTCAGTCCCTCTCTCTCAGGGTGATATCTGTACACTGACTGGTGTCTCTCAGTCCCCTCTCTCTCAGGGTGATATCTGTACACTGACTGGTGTCTCTCAGTCCCTTCTCTCAGGGTGATATCTGCACACTGACTGGTGTCTCTCAGTCCCCTCTCTCTCAGGGTGATATCTGTACACTGACTGGTGTCTCTCAGTCCCCTCTCTCTCTGGGTGATATCTGTACACTGACTGGTGTCCCTCAGTCCCTCTCTCTCAGGGTGATATCTGTACACTGACTGGTGTCTCTCAGTCCCCTCTCTCTCAGGGTGATATCTGTACACTGACTGGTGTCTCTCAGTCTCTCTCTCAGGGAGATATCTGTACACTGACTGGTGTCTCTCAGTCCCTCTCTCGCTCAGGGTGATATCTGTACACTGACTGGTGTCTCTCAGTCCCCTCTCTCTCAGGGTGATATCTGTACACTGACTGGTGTCTCTCAGTCCCCTCTCTTTCAGGGTGATATCTGTACACTGACTGGTGTCTCTCAGTCCCTCTCTATCAGCGTGATATCTGTACACTGACTGGTGTCTCTCAGTCCCTCTCTCTCAGGGAGATATCTTTACACTGACTGGTGTCTCACAGTCCCTCTCTCTCAGGGTGATATCTGTACACTGACTGGTGTCTCTCAGTCCCCTCTCTCTCAGGGTGATATCTGTACACTGACTGGTGTCTCTCAGTCCCTCTCTCTCAGGGTGATATCTGTACACTGACTGGTGTCTGTCAGTCCCCTCTCTCTCAGGATGATATCTGTACACTGACTGGTGTCTCTCAGTCCCTCTCTCTCAGGGTGATATCTGTACACTGACTGGTGTCTCTCAGTCCCTCTCTCTCAGGATGATATCTGTACACTGACTGGTGTCTCTCAGTCCCCTCTCTCTCAGGGTGATATCTGTACACTGACTGGTGTCTCTCAGTCCCTCTCTCTCAGGGTGATATCTGTACACTGACTGGTGTCCCTCAGTCTCTCTCTCTCAGGGTGATATCTGTACACTGACTGGTGTCTCTCAGTCCCCTCTCTCTCAGGGTGATATCTGTACACTGACTGGTGTCTCTCAGTCCCCTCTCTCTCAGGGTGATATCTGTACACTGACTGGTGTCTCTCAGTCCCCTCTCTCTCAGGATGATATCTGTACACTGACTGGTGTCTCTCAGTCCCCTCTCTCTCAGAGTGATATCTGTACACTGACTGGTGTCTCTCAGTCCCTCTCTCTCAGGGTGATATCTGTACACTGACTGGTGTCTCTCAGTCCCCACTCTCTCAGGGTGATATCTGTACACTGACTGGTGTCTCTCAGTCCCCTCTCTCTCAGGGTGATATCTGTACACTGACTGGTGTCTCTCAGTCCCTCTTTCTCAGGGTGATATCTGTACACTGACTGGTGTCTCTCAGTCCCCTCTCTCTCAGGGTGATATCTGTACACTGACTGGTGTCTCTCAGTCCTCTCTCTCTCAGGGTGATATCTGTACACTGACTGGTGTCTCAGTCCCCTCTCTCTCAGGGTGATATCTGTACACTGACTGGTGTCTCAGTCCCCTCTCTCTCAGGGTGATATCTGTACACTGACTGGTGTCTCTCAGTCTCTCTCTCTCAGGGTGATATCTGTACACTGACTGGTGTCTCTCAGTCCCCTCTCTCTCAGGGTGATATCTGTACACTGACTGGTGTCTCTCAGTCCCCTCTCTCTCAGAGTGATATCTGTACACTGACTGGTGTCTCTCAGTCCCTCTCTCTCAGGGTGATATCTGTACACTGACTGGTGTCTCTCAGTCCCCACTCTCTCTGGGTGATATCTGTACACTGACTGGTGTCTCTCAGTCTCTCTCTCTCAGGGTGATATCTGTACACTGACTGGTGTCTCTCAGTCCCTCTCTCTCAGGGTGATATCTGTACACTGACTGGTGTCTCTCAGTCTCTCTCTCTCAGTGTGATATCTGTACACTGACTGGTGTCTCTCAGTCCCTCTCTCTCAGGGTGATATCTGTGCACTGACTGGTGTCTCTCAGTCCCTCTCTCTCAGGGTGATTTCTGGACACTGACTGGTGTCTCTCAGTCCCCTCTCTCTCAGGGTGATATCTGTACACTGACTGGTGTCTCTCAGTCTCTCTCTCTCAGGGTGATATCTGTACACTGACTGGTGTCTCTCAGTCCCTCTCTCTCAGGGTGATATCTGTACACTGACTGGTGTCTCTCAGTCCCCTCTCTCTCAGGGTGATATCTGTACACTGACTGGTGTCTCTCAGTCCCCTCTCTCTCAGGGTGATATCTGTACACTGACTGGTGTCTCTCAGTCCCCTCTCTCTCAGGGTGATATCTGTACACTGACTGGTGTCTCTCAGTCCCTCTCTCTCAGGGTGATATCTGTACACTGACTGGTGTCTCTCAGTCCCCCCTCTCTCAGGGTGATATCTGTACACTGACTGGTGTCTCTCAGTCTCTCTCTCTCAGGGTGATATCTGTACACTGACTGGTGTCTCTCAGTCCCTCTCTCTCAGGGTGATATCTGTACACTGACTGGTGTCTCTCAGTCCCTCTCTCTCAGGGTGATATCTGTACACTTACTGGTGTCTCTCAGTCTGTCTCTCTCAGGGTGATATCTGTACACTGACTGGTGTCTCTCAGTCCCCTCTCTCTCTGGGTGATATCTGTACACTGACTGGTGTCTCTCAGTCCCTCTCTCTCAGGGTGATATCTGTACACTGACTGGTGTCTCTCAGTCCCTCTCTCTCAGGGTGATATCTGCACACTGACTGGTGTCTCTCAGTCCCCTCTCTCTCAGGGTGATATCTGTACACTGACTGGTGTCTCTCAGTCCCCTCTCTCTCAGGGTGATATCTGTACACTGACTGGTGTCTCTCAGTCCCTCTCTCTCAGTGTAATATCTGCACACTGACTGGTGTCTCTCAGTCCCCTCTCTCTCAGGGTGATATCTGTACATTGACTGGTGTCTCTCAGTCCCTGTCTCTCTCAGGGTGATATCTGTACACTGACTGGTGTCTCTCAGTCCCTCTCTCTCTCAGGGTGATATCTGTACACTGACTGGTGTCTCTCAGTCCCTCTCTCTCTCAGGGTGATATCTGTACACTGACTGGTGTCTCTCTGTCCCCTCTCTCTCAGGGTGATATCTGTACACTGACTGGTGTCTCTCAGTCCCCTCTCTCTCAGGGTGATATCTGTACATTGACTGGTGTCTCTCAGTCCCCTCTCTCTCAGGGTGATATCTGTACACTGACTGGTGTCTCTCAGTCTCTCTCTCTCAGGGTGATATCTGTACACTGACTGGTGTCTCTCAGTCCCCTCTCTCTCAGGGTGATATCTGTACACTGACTGGTGTCTCTCAGTCCCCTCTCTCTCAGGGTGATATCTGTACACTGACTGGTGTCTCTCAGTCCCTCTCTCTCAGGGTGATATCTGTACACTGTTTGGTGTCTCTCAGTCCCCTCTCTCAGGGTGATATCTGTACACTGACTGGTGTCTCTCAGTCTCTCTCTCTCTCAGGGTGATATCTGTACACTGACTGGTGTCTCTCAGTCCCTCTCTCTCAGGGTGATATCTGTACACTGACTGGTGTCTCTCAGTCCCTCTCTCTCAGGGTGATATCTGTACACTGACTGGTGTCTCTCAGTCCCTCTCTCTCAGGGTGATATCTGTACACTGACTGGTGTCTCTCAGTCCCCTCTCTCTCAGGGTGATATCTGTACACTGACTGGTGTCTCTCAGTCCCTTCTCTCAGGGTGATATCTGCACACTGACTGGTGTCTCTCAGTCCCCTTTCTCTCAGGGTGATATCTGTACACTGACTGGTGTCTCTCAGTCCCTCTCTCTCAGGGTGATATCTGTACACTGACTGGTGTCTCTCAGTCCCCTCTCTCTCAGGGTGATATCTGTACACTGACTGGTGTCTCTCAGTCCCTTCTCTCAGGGTGATATCTGCACACTGACTGGTGTCTCTCAGTCCCCTCTCTCTCAGGGTGATATCTGTACACTGACTGGTGTCTCTCAGTCCCCTCTCTCTCAGGGTGATATCTGTACACTGACTGGTGTCTCTCAGTCCCTTCTCTCAGGGTGATATCTGCACACTGACTGGTGTCTCTCAGTCCCCTCTCTCTCAGGGTGATATCTGTACACTGACTGGTGTCTCTCAGTCCCTTCTCTCAGGGTGATATCTGCACACTGACTGGTGTCTCTCAGTCCCCTCTCTCTCAGGGTGATATCTGTACACTGACTGGTGTCTCTCAGTCCCTCTCTCTCAGGGTGATATCTGTACACTGTTTGGTGTCTCTCAGTCCCCTCTCTCAGGGTGATATCTGTACACTGACTGGTGTCTCTCAGTCTCTCTCTCTCAGGGTGATATCTGTACACTGACTGCTGTCTCTCAGTCGCTCTCTCTCAGGGTGATATCTGTACACTGACTGGTGTCTCTCAGTCCCTCTCTCTCAGGGTGATATCTGTACACTGACTGGTGCCTCTCAGTCCCTCTCTCTCAGGGTGATATCTGTACATTGACTGGTGTCTCTCAGTCTCTCTCTCTCAGGGTGATATCTGTACACTGACTGGTGTCTCTCAGTCCCTTCTCTCAGGGTGATATCTGCACACTGACTGGTGTCTCTCAGTCCCCTCTCTCTCAGGGTGATATCTGTACACTGACTGGTGTCTCTCAGTCCCCTCTCTCTCTGGGTGATATCTGTACACTGACTGGTGTCCCTCAGTCCCTCTCTCTCAGGGTGATATCTGTACACTGACTGGTGTCTCTCAGTCCCCTCTCTCTCAGGGTGATATCTGTACACTGACTGGTGTCTCTCAGTCTCTCTCTCAGGGAGATATCTGTACACTGACTGGTGTCTCTCAGTCCCTCTCTCGCTCAGGGTGATATCTGTACACTGACTGGTGTCTCTCAGTCCCCTCTCTCTCAGGGTGATATCTGTACACTGACTGGTGTCTCTCAGTCCCCTCTCTCTCAGGGTGATATCTGTACACTGACTGGTGTCTCTCAGTCCCTCTCTATCAGCGTGATATCTGTACACTGACTGGTGTCTCTCAGTCCTTCTCTCTCAGGGAGATATCTTTACACTGACTGGTGTCTCACAGTCCCTCTCTCTCAGGGTGATATCTGTACACTGACTGGTGTCTCTCAGTCCCCTCTCTCTCAGGGTGATATCTGTACACTGACTGGTGTCTCTCAGTCCCTCTCTCTCAGGGTGATATCTGTACACTGACTGGTGTCTGTCAGTCCCCTCTCTCTCAGGATGATATCTGTACACTGACTGGTGTCTCTCAGTCCCTCTCTCTCAGGGTGATATCTGTACACTGACTGGTGTCTCTCAGTCCCTCTCTCTCAGGATGATATCTGTACACTGACTGGTGTCTCTCAGTCCCCTCTCTCTCAGGGTGATATCTGTACACTGACTGGTGTCTCTCAGTCCCTCTCTCTCAGGGTGATATCTGTACACTGACTGGTGTCCCTCAGTCTCTCTCTCTCAGGGTGATATCTGTACACTGACTGGTGTCTCTCAGTCCCCTCTCTCTCAGGGTGATATCTGTACACTGACTGGTGTCTCTCAGTCCCCTCTCTCTCAGGGTGATATCTGTACACTGACTGGTGTCTCTCAGTCCCCTCTCTCTCAGGATGATATCTGTACACTGACTGGTGTCTCTCAGTCCCCTCTCTCTCAGAGTGATATCTGTACACTGACTGGTGTCTCTCAGTCCCTCTCTCTCAGGGTGATATCTGTACACTGACTGGTGTCTCTCAGTCCCCACTCTCTCAGGGTGATATCTGTACACTGACTGGTGTCTCTCAGTCCCCTCTCTCTCAGGGTGATATCTGTACACTGACTGGTGTCTCTCAGTCCCTCTTTCTCAGGGTGATATCTGTACACTGACTGGTGTCTCTCAGTCCCCTCTCTCTCAGGGTGATATCTGTACACTGACTGGTGTCTCTCAGTCCTCTCTCTCTCAGGGTGATATCTGTACACTGACTGGTGTCTCAGTCCCCTCTCTCTCAGGGTGATATCTGTACACTGACTGGTGTCTCAGTCCCCTCTCTCTCAGGGTGATATCTGTACACTGACTGGTGTCTCTCAGTCTCTCTCTCTCAGGGTGATATCTGTACACTGACTGGTGTCTCTCAGTCCCTCTCTCTCAGGGTGATATCTGTACACTGACTGGTGTCTCTCAGTCTGTCTCTCTCAGGGTGATATCTGTACACTGACTGGTGTCTCTCAGTCCCCTCTCTCTCAGGGTGATATCTGTACACTGACTGGTGTCTCTCAGTCCCCTCTCTCTCAGAGTGATATCTGTACACTGACTGGTGTCTCTCAGTCCCTCTCTCTCAGGGTGATATCTGTACACTGACTGGTGTCTCTCAGTCCCCACTCTCTCTGGGTGATATCTGTACACTGACTGGTGTCTCTCAGTCTCTCTCTCTCAGGGTGATATCTGTACACTGACTGGTGTCTCTCAGTCCCTCTCTCTCTGGGTGATATCTGTACACTGACTGGTGTCTCTCAGTCCCTCTCTCTCAGGGTGATTTCTGTACACTGACTGGTGTCTCTCAGTCTCTCTCTATCAGGGTGATATCTGTACACTGACTGGTGTCTCTCAGTCCCCTCTCTCTCAGAGTGATATCTGTACACTGACTGGTGTCTCTCAGTCCCTCTCTCTCAGGGTGATATCTGTACACTGACTGGTGTCTCTCAGTCTGTCTCTCTCAGGGTGATATCTGTACACTAACTGGTGTCTCTCAGTCCCTCTCTCTCAGGGTGATATCTGTACACTGACTGGTGTCTCTCAGTCCCCTCTCTCTGAGTGATATCTGTACACTGACTGGTGTCTCTCAGTCCCTCTCTCTCAGGGTGATATCTGTACACTGACTGGTGTCTCTCAGTCTCTCTCTCTCAGGGTGATATCTGTACACTGACTGGTGTCTCTCAGTCCCCACTCTCTCTGGGTGATATCTGTACACTGACTGGTGTCTCTCAGTCTCTCTCTCTCAGGGTGATATCTGTACACTGACTGGTGTCTCTCAGTCCCTCTCTCTCTGGGTGATATCTGTACACTGACTGGTGTCTCTCAGTCCCTCTCTCTCAGGGTGATATCTGTACACTGACTGGTGTCTCTCAGTCCCTCTCTCTCTCAGGGTGATATCTGTACACTGACTGGTGTCTCTCAGTCCCTCTCTCTCAGGGTGATTTCTGTACACTGACTGGTGTCTCTCAGTCTCTCTCTATCAGGGTGATATCTGTACACTGACTGGTGTCTCTCAGTCCCCTCTCTCTCAGAGTGATATCTGTACAATGACTGGTGTCTCTCAGTCCCTCTCTCTCAGGGTGATATCTGTACACTGACTGGTGTCTCTCAGTCCCTCTCTCTCAGGGTGATATCTGTACACTGACTGGTGTCTCTCAGTCCCTCTCTCTCAGGGTGATATCTGTACACTGACTGGTGTCTCTCAGTCCCTCTCTCTCAGGGTGATATCTGTACACTGACTGGTGTCTCTCAGTCCCCACTCTCTCAGGGTGATATCTGTACACTGACTGGTGTCTCTCAGTCTCTCTCTCTCAGTGTGATATCTGTACACTGACTGGTGTCTCTCAGTCCCTCTCTCTCAGGGTGATATCTGTACACTGACTGGTGTCTCTCAGTCTCTCTCTCTCAGTGTGATATCTGTACACTGACTGGTGTCTCTCAGTCCCTCTCTCTCAGGGTGATATCTGTGCACTGACTGGTGTCTCTCAGTCCCTCTCTCTCAGGGTGATTTCTGGACACTGACTGGTGTCTCTCAGTCTCTCTCTCTCAGGGTGATATCTGTACACTGACTGGTGTCTCTCAGTCCCTCTCTCTCAGGGTGATATCTGTACACTGACTGGTGTCCCTCAGTCTCTCTCTCTCAGGGTGATATCTGTACACTGACTGGTGTCTCTCAGTCCCCTCTCTCTCAGGGTGATATCTGTACACTGACTGGTGTCTCTCAGTCCCCTCTCTCTCAGGGTGATATCTGTACACTGACTGGTGTCTCTCAGTCCCCTCTCTCTCAGGGTGATATCTGTACACTGACTGGTGTCTCTCAGTCCCTCTCTCTCAGGGTGATATCTGTACACTGACTGGTGTCTCTCAGTCCCCCCTCTCTCAGGGTGATATCTGTACACTGACTGGTGTCTCTCAGTCTCTCTCTCTCAGGGTGATATCTGTACACTGACTGGTGTCTCTCAGTCCCTCTCTCTCAGGGTGATATCTGTACACTGACTGGTGTCTCTCAGTCCCTCTCTCTCAGGGTGATATCTGTACACTGACTGGTGTCTCTCAGTCCCCTCTCTCTCTGGGTGATATCTGTACACTGACTGGTGTCTCTCAGTCCCTCTCTCTCAGGGTGATATCTGTACACTGACTGGTGTCTCTCAGTCCCTCTCTCTCAGGGTGATATCTGCACACTGACTGGTGTCTCTCAGTCCCCTCTCTCTCAGGGTGATATCTGTACACTGACTGGTGTCTCTCAGTCCCTCTCTCTCAGTGTAATATCTGCACACTGACTGGTGTCTCTCAGTCCCCTCTCTCTCAGGGTGATATCTGTACATTGACTGGTGTCTCTCAGTCCCTGTCTCTCTCAGGGTGATATCTGTACACTGACTGGTGTCTCTCAGTCCCTCTCTCTCTCAGGGTGATATCTGTACACTGACTGGTGTCTCTCAGTCCCTCTCTCTCTCAGGGTGATATCTGTACACTGACTGGTGTCTCTCTGTCCCCTCTCTCTCAGGGTGATATCTGTACACTGACTGGTGTCTCTCAGTCCCCTCTCTCTCAGGGTGATATCTGTACATTGACTGGTGTCTCTCAGTCCCCTCTCTCTCAGGGTGATATCTGTACACTGACTGGTGTCTCTCAGTCTCTCTCTCTCAGGGTGATATCTGTACACTGACTGGTGTCTCTCAGTCCCCTCTCTCTCAGGGTGATATCTGTACACTGACTGGTGTCTCTCAGTCCCCTCTCTCTCAGGGTGATATCTGTACACTGACTGGTGTCTCTCAGTCCCTCTCTCTCAGGGTGATATCTGTACACTGTTTGGTGTCTCTCAGTCCCCTCTCTCAGGGTGATATCTGTACACTGACTGGTGTCTCTCAGTCTCTCTCTCTCTCAGGGTGATATCTGTACACTGACTGGTGTCTCTCAGTCCCTCTCTCTCAGGGTGATATCTGTACACTGACTGGTGTCTCTCAGTCCCTCTCTCTCAGGGTGATATCTGTACACTGACTGGTGTCTCTCAGTCCCTCTCTCTCAGGGTGATATCTGTACACTGACTGGTGTCTCTCAGTCCCCTCTCTCTCAGGGTGATATCTGTACACTGACTGGTGTCTCTCAGTCCCTTCTCTCAGGGTGATATCTGCACACTGACTGGTGTCTCTCAGTCCCCTCTCTCTCAGGGTGATATCTGTACACTGACTGGTGTCTCTCAGTCCCTCTCTCTCAGGGTGATATCTGTACACTGACTGGTGTCTCTCAGTCCCCTCTCTCTCAGGGTGATATCTGTACACTGACTGGTGTCTCTCAGTCCCTTCTCTCAGGGTGATATCTGCACACTGACTGGTGTCTCTCAGTCCCCTCTCTCTCAGGGTGATATCTGTACACTGACTGGTGTCTCTCAGTCCCTTCTCTCAGGGTGATATCTGCACACTGACTGGTGTCTCTCAGTCCCCTCTCTCTCAGGGTGATATCTGTACACTGACTGGTGTCTCTCAGTCCCTTCTCTCAGGGTGATATCTGCACACTGACTGGTGTCTCTCAGTCCCCTCTCTCTCAGGGTGATATCTGTACACTGACTGGTGTCTCTCAGTCCCTGTCTCTCTCAGGGTGATATCTGTACACTGACTGGTGTCTCTCAGTCCCTCTCTCTCTCAGGGTGATATCTGTACACTGACTGGTGTCTCTCAGTCCCTCTCTCTCTCAGGGTGATATCTGTACACTGACTGGTGTCTCTCTGTCCCCTCTCTCTCAGGGTGATATCTGTACACTGACTGGTGTCTCTCAGTCCCCTCTCTCTCAGGGTGATATCTGTACATTGACTGGTGTCTCTCAGTCCCCTCTCTCTCAGGGTGATATCTGTACACTGACTGGTGTCTCTCAGTCTCTCTCTCTCAGGGTGATATCTGTACACTGACTGGTGTCTCTCAGTCCCCTCTCTCTCAGGGTGATATCTGTACACTGACTGGTGTCTCTCAGTCCCCTCTCTCTCAGGGTGATATCTGTACACTGACTGGTGTCTCTCAGTCCCTCTCTCTCAGGGTGATATCTGTACACTGTTTGGTGTCTCTCAGTCCCCTCTCTCAGGGTGATATCTGTACACTGACTGGTGTCTCTCAGTCTCTCTCTCTCTCAGGGTGATATCTGTACACTGACTGGTGTCTCTCAGTCCCTCTCTCTCAGGGTGATATCTGTACACTGACTGGTGTCTCTCAGTCCCTCTCTCTCAGGGTGATATCTGTACACTGACTGGTGTCTCTCAGTCCCTCTCTCTCAGGGTGATATCTGTACACTGACTGGTGTCTCTCAGTCCCCTCTCTCTCAGGGTGATATCTGTACACTGACTGGTGTCTCTCAGTCCCTTCTCTCAGGGTGATATCTGCACACTGACTGGTGTCTCTCAGTCCCCTCTCTCTCAGGGTGATATCTGTACACTGACTGGTGTCTCTCAGTCCCTCTCTCTCAGGGTGATATCTGTACACTGACTGGTGTCTCTCAGTCCCCTCTCTCTCAGGGTGATATCTGTACACTGACTGGTGTCTCTCAGTCCCTTCTCTCAGGGTGATATCTGCACACTGACTGGTGTCTCTCAGTCCCCTCTCTCTCAGGGTGATATCTGTACACTGACTGGTGTCTCTCAGTCCCCTCTCTCTCAGGGTGATATCTGTACACTGACTGGTGTCTCTCAGTCCCTTCTCTCAGGGTGATATCTGCACACTGACTGGTGTCTCTCAGTCCCCTCTCTCTCAGGGTGATATCTGTACACTGACTGGTGTCTCTCAGTCCCTTCTCTCAGGGTGATATCTGCACACTGACTGGTGTCTCTCAGTCCCCTCTCTCTCAGGGTGATATCTGTACACTGACTGGTGTCTCTCAGTCCCTCTCTCTCAGGGTGATATCTGTACACTGTTTGGTGTCTCTCAGTCCCCTCTCTCAGGGTGATATCTGTACACTGACTGGTGTCTCTCAGTCTCTCTCTCTCAGGGTGATATCTGTACACTGACTGGTGTCTCTCAGTCGCTCTCTCTCAGGGTGATATCTGTACACTGACTGGTGTCTCTCAGTCCCTTCTCTCAGGGTGATATCTGCACACTGACTGGTGTCTCTCAGTCCCCTCTCTCTCAGGGTGATATCTGTACACTGACTGGTGTCTCTCAGTCCCTTCTCTCAGGGTGATATCTGCACACTGACTGGTGTCTCTCAGTCCCCTCTCTCTCAGGGTGATATCTGTACACTGACTGGTGTCTCTCAGTCCCTTCTCTCAGGGTGATATCTGCACACTGACTGGTGTCTCTCAGTCCCCTCTCTCTCAGGGTGATATCTGTACACTGACTGGTGTCTCTCAGTCCCTGTCTCTCTCAGGGTGATATCTGTACACTGACTGGTGTCTCTCAGTCCCTCTCTCTCTCAGGGTGATATCTGTACACTGACTGGTGTCTCTCAGTCCCTCTCTCTCTCAGGGTGATATCTGTACACTGACTGGTGTCTCTCTGTCCCCTCTCTCTCAGGGTGATATCTGTACACTGACTGGTGTCTCTCAGTCCCCTCTCTCTCAGGGTGATATCTGTACATTGACTGGTGTCTCTCAGTCCCCTCTCTCTCAGGGTGATATCTGTACACTGACTGGTGTCTCTCAGTCTCTCTCTCTCAGGGTGATATCTGTACACTGACTGGTGTCTCTCAGTCCCCTCTCTCTCAGGGTGATATCTGTACACTGACTGGTGTCTCTCAGTCCCCTCTCTCTCAGGGTGATATCTGTACACTGACTGGTGTCTCTCAGTCCCTCTCTCTCAGGGTGATATCTGTACACTGTTTGGTGTCTCTCAGTCCCCTCTCTCAGGGTGATATCTGTACACTGACTGGTGTCTCTCAGTCTCTCTCTCTCTCAGGGTGATATCTGTACACTGACTGGTGTCTCTCAGTCCCTCTCTCTCAGGGTGATATCTGTACACTGACTGGTGTCTCTCAGTCCCTCTCTCTCAGGGTGATATCTGTACACTGACTGGTGTCTCTCAGTCCCTCTCTCTCAGGGTGATATCTGTACACTGACTGGTGTCTCTCAGTCCCCTCTCTCTCAGGGTGATATCTGTACACTGACTGGTGTCTCTCAGTCCCTTCTCTCAGGGTGATATCTGCACACTGACTGGTGTCTCTCAGTCCCCTCTCTCTCAGGGTGATATCTGTACACTGACTGGTGTCTCTCAGTCCCTCTCTCTCAGGGTGATATCTGTACACTGACTGGTGTCTCTCAGTCCCCTCTCTCTCAGGGTGATATCTGTACACTGACTGGTGTCTCTCAGTCCCTTCTCTCAGGGTGATATCTGCACACTGACTGGTGTCTCTCAGTCCCCTCTCTCTCAGGGTGATATCTGTACACTGACTGGTGTCTCTCAGTCCCCTCTCTCTCAGGGTGATATCTGTACACTGACTGGTGTCTCTCAGTCCCTTCTCTCAGGGTGATATCTGCACACTGACTGGTGTCTCTCAGTCCCCTCTCTCTCAGGGTGATATCTGTACACTGACTGGTGTCTCTCAGTCCCTTCTCTCAGGGTGATATCTGCACACTGACTGGTGTCTCTCAGTCCCCTCTCTCTCAGGGTGATATCTGTACACTGACTGGTGTCTCTCAGTCCCTCTCTCTCAGGGTGATATCTGTACACTGTTTGGTGTCTCTCAGTCCCCTCTCTCAGGGTGATATCTGTACACTGACTGGTGTCTCTCAGTCTCTCTCTCTCAGGGTGATATCTGTACACTGACTGGTGTCTCTCAGTCGCTCTCTCTCAGGGTGATATCTGTACACTGACTGGTGTCTCTCAGTCCCTTCTCTCAGGGTGATATCTGCACACTGACTGGTGTCTCTCAGTCCCCTCTCTCTCAGGGTGATATCTGTACACTGACTGGTGTCTCTCAGTCCCCTCTCTCTCTGGGTGATATCTGTACACTGACTGGTGTCCCTCAGTCCCTCTCTCTCAGGGTGATATCTGTACACTGACTGGTGTCTCTCAGTCCCCTCTCTCTCAGGGTGATATCTGTACACTGACTGGTGTCTCTCAGTCTCTCTCTCAGGGAGATATCTGTACACTGACTGGTGTCTCTCAGTCCCTCTCTCGCTCAGGGTGATATCTGTACACTGACTGGTGTCTCTCAGTCCCCTCTCTCTCAGGGTGATATCTGTACACTGACTGGTGTCTCTCAGTCCCCTCTCTCTCAGGGTGATATCTGTACACTGACTGGTGTCTCTCAGTCCCTCTCTATCAGCGTGATATCTGTACACTGACTGGTGTCTCTCAGTCCCTCTCTCTCAGGGAGATATCTTTACACTGACTGGTGTCTCACAGTCCCTCTCTCTCAGGGTGATATCTGTACACTGACTGGTGTCTCTCAGTCCCCTCTCTCTCAGGGTGATATCTGTACACTGACTGGTGTCTCTCAGTCCCTCTCTCTCAGGGTGATATCTGTACACTGACTGGTGTCTGTCAGTCCCCTCTCTCTCAGGGTGATATCTGTACACTGACTGGTGTCTCTCAGTCCCTCTCTCTCAGGGTGATATCTGTACACTGACTGGTGTCTCTCAGTCCCTCTCTCTCAGGATGATATCTGTACACTGACTGGTGTCTCTCAGTCCCCTCTCTCTCAGGGTGATATCTGTACACTGACTGGTGTCTCTCAGTCCCTCTCTCTCAGGGTGATATCTGTACACTGACTGGTGTCCCTCAGTCTCTCTCTCTCAGGGTGATATCTGTACACTGACTGGTGTCTCTCAGTCCCCTCTCTCTCAGGGTGATATCTGTACACTGACTGGTGTCTCTCAGTCCCCTCTCTCTCAGGGTGATATCTGTACACTGACTGGTGTCTCTCAGTCCCCTCTCTCTCAGGATGATATCTGTACACTGACTGGTGTCTCTCAGTCCCCTCTCTCTCAGAGTGATATCTGTACACTGACTGGTGTCTCTCAGTCCCTCTCTCTCAGGGTGATATCTGTACACTGACTGGTGTCTCTCAGTCCCCACTCTCTCAGGGTGATATCTGTACACTGACTGGTGTCTCTCAGTCCCCTCTCTCTCAGGGTGATATCTGTACACTGACTGGTGTCTCTCAGTCCCTCTTTCTCAGGGTGATATCTGTACACTGACTGGTGTCTCTCAGTCCCCTCTCTCTCAGGTTGATATCTGTACACTGACTGGTGTCTCTCAGTCCTCTCTCTCTCAGGGTGATATCTGTACACTGACTGGTGTCTCAGTCCCCTCTCTCTCAGGGTGATATCTGTACACTGACTGGTGTCTCAGTCCCCTCTCTCTCAGGGTGATATCTGTACACTGACTGGTGTCTCTCAGTCTCTCTCTCTCAGGGTGATATCTGTACACTGACTGGTGTCTCTCAGTCCCTCTCTCTCAGGGTGATATCTGTACACTGACTGGTGTCTCTCAGTCTGTCTCTCTCAGGGTGATATCTGTAGACTGACTGGTGTCTCTCAGTCCCCTCTCTCTCAGGGTGATATCTGTACACTGACTGGTGTCTCTCAGTCCCCTCTCTCTCAGAGTGATATCTGTACACTGACTGGTGTCTCTCAGTCCCTCTCTCTCAGGGTGATATCTGTACACTGACTGGTGTCTCTCAGTCCCCACTCTCTCTGGGTGATATCTGTACACTGACTGGTGTCTCTCAGTCTCTCTCTCTCAGGGTGATATCTGTACACTGACTGGTGTCTCTCAGTCCCTCTCTCTCTGGGTGATATCTGTACACTGACTGGTGTCTCTCAGTCCCTCTCTCTCAGGGTGATTTCTGTACACTGACTGGTGTCTCTCAGTCGCTCTCTATCAGGGTGATATCTGTACACTGACTGGTGTCTCTCAGTCCCCTCTCTCTCAGAGTGATATCTGTACACTGACTGGTGTCTCTCAGTCCCTCTCTCTCAGGGTGATATCTGTACACTGACTGGTGTCTCTCAGTCTGTCCCTCTCAGGGTGATATCTGTACACTAACTGGTGTCTCTCAGTCCCTCTCTCTCAGGGTGATATCTGTACACTGACTGGTGTCTCTCAGTCCCCTCTCTCTGAGTGATATCTGTACACTGACTGGTGTCTCTCAGTCCCTCTCTCTCAGGGTGATATCTGTACACTGACTGGTGTCTCTCAGTCTCTCTCTCTCAGGGTGATATCTGTACACTGACTGGTGTCTCTCAGTCCCCACTCTCTCTGGGTGATATCTGTACACTGACTGGTGTCTCTCAGTCTCTCTCTCTCAGGGTGATATCTGTACACTGACTGGTGTCTCTCAGTCCCTCTCTCTCTGGGTGATATCTGTACACTGACTGGTGTCTCTCAGTCCCTCTCTCTCAGGGTGATATCTGTACACTGACTGGTGTCTCTCAGTCCCTCTCTCTCTCAGGGTGATATCTGTACACTGACTGGTGTCTCTCAGTCCCTCTCTCTCAGGGTGATTTCTGTACACTGACTGGTGTCTCTCAGTCTCTCTCTATCAGGGTGATATCTGTACACTGACTGGTGTCTCTCAGTCCCCTCTCTCTCAGAGTGATATCTGTACAATGACTGGTGTCTCTCAGTCCCTCTCTCTCAGGGTGATATCTGTACACTGACTGGTGTCTCTCAGTCCCTCTCTCTCAGGGTGATATCTGTACACTGACTGGTGTCTCTCAGTCCCTCTCTCTCAGGGTGATATCTGTACACTGACTGGTGTCTCTCAGTCCCTCTCTCTCAGGGTGATATCTGTACACTGACTGGTGTCTCTCAGTCCCCACTCTCTCAGGGTGATATCTGTACACTGACTGGTGTCTCTCAGTCTCTCTCTCTCAGTGTGATATCTGTACACTGACTGGTGTCTCTCAGTCCCTCTCTCTCAGGGTGATATCTGTACACTGACTGGTGTCTCTCAGTCTCTCTCTCTCAGTGTGATATCTGTACACTGACTGGTGTCTCTCAGTCCCTCTCTCTCAGGGTGATATCTGTGCACTGACTGGTGTCTCTCAGTCCCTCTCTCTCAGGGTGATTTCTGGACACTGACTGGTGTCTCTCAGTCCCCTCTCTCTCAGGGTGATATCTGTACACTGACTGGTGTCTCTCAGTCTCTCTCTCTCAGGGTGATATCTGTACACTGACTGGTGTCTCTCAGTCCCTCTCTCTCAGGGTGATATCTGTACACTGACTGGTGTCCCTCAGTCTCTCTCTCTCAGGGTGATATCTGTACACTGACTGGTGTCTCTCAGTCCCCTCTCTCTCAGGGTGATATCTGTACACTGACTGGTGTCTCTCAGTCCCCTCTCTCTCAGGGTGATATCTGTACACTGACTGGTGTCTCTCAGTCCCCTCTCTCTCAGGGTGATATCTGTACACTGACTGGTGTCTCTCAGTCCCTCTCTCTCAGGGTGATATCTGTACACTGACTGGTGTCTCTCAGTCCCCCCTCTCTCAGGGTGATATCTGTACACTGACTGCTGTCTCTCAGTCTCTCTCTCTCAGGGTGATATCTGTACACTGACTGGTGTCTCTCAGTCCCTCTCTCTCAGGGTGATATCTGTACACTGACTGGTGTCTCTCAGTCCCTCTCTCTCAGGGTGATATCTGTACACTGACTGGTGTCTCTCAGTCTGTCTCTCTCAGGGTGATATCTGTACACTGACTGGTGTCTCTCAGTCCCCTCTCTCTCTGGGTGATATCTGTACACTGACTGGTGTCTCTCAGTCCCTCTCTCTCAGGGTGATATCTGTACACTGACTGGTGTCTCTCAGTCCCTCTCTCTCAGGGTGATATCTGCACACTGACTGGTGTCTCTCAGTCCCCTCTCTCTCAGGGTGATATCTGTACACTGACTGGTGTCTCTCAGTCCCCTCTCTCTCAGGGTGATATCTGTACACTGACTGGTGTCTCTCAGTCCCTCTCTCTCAGTGTAATATCTGCACACTGACTGGTGTCTCTCAGTCCCCTCTCTCTCAGGGTGATATCTGTACATTGACTGGTGTCTCTCAGTCCCTCTCTCTCTCAGGGTGATATCTGTACACTGACTGGTGTCTCTCAGTCCCTCTCTCTCTCAGGGTGATATCTGTACACTGACTGGTGTCTCTCAGTCCCTCTCTCTCTCAGGGTGATATCTGTACACTGACTGGTGTCTCTCTGTCCCCTCTCTCTCAGGGTGATATCTGTACACTGACTGGTGTCTCTCAGTCCCCTCTCTCTCAGGGTGATATCTGTACATTGACTGGTGTCTCTCAGTCCCCTCTCTCTCAGGGTGATATCTGTACACTGACTGGTGTCTCTCAGTCTCTCTCTCTCAGGGTGATATCTGTACACTGACTGGTGTCTCTCAGTCCCTCTCTCTCAGGGTGATATCTGTACACTGACTGGTGTCTCTCAGTCCCTCTCTCTCAGGGTGATATCTGTACACTGACTGGTGTCTCTCAGTCTCTCTCTCTCAGGGTGATATCTGTACACTGACTGGTGTCTCTCAGTCCCTCTCTCTCAGGGTGATATCTGTACACTGACTGGTGTCTCTCAGTCCCTCTCTCTCAGGGTGATATCTGTACACTGACTGGTGTCTCTCAGTCCCTCTCTCTCAGGGTGATATCTGTACACTGACTGGTGTCTCTCAGTCCCCTCTCTCTCAGGGTGATATCTGTACACTGACTGGTGTCTCTCAGTCCCTTCTCTCAGGGTGATATCTGCACACTGACTGGTGTCTCTCAGTCCCCTCTCTCTCAGGGTGATATCTGTACACTGACTGGTGTCTCTCAGTCCCTCTCTCTCAGGGTGATATCTGTAACATGACTGGTGTCTCTCAGTCCCCTCTCTCTCAGGGTGATATCTGTACACTGACTGGTGTCTCTCAGTCTCTCTCTCAGGGAGATATCTGTACACTGACTGGTGTCTCTCAGTCCCTCTCTCGCTCAGGGTGATATCTGTACACTGACTGGTGTCTCTCAGTCCCCTCTCTCTCAGGGTGATATCTGTACACTGACTGGTGTCTCTCAGTCCCCTCTCTCTCAGGGTGATATCTGTACACTGACTGGTGTCTCTCAGTCCCTCTCTATCAGCGTGATATCTGTACACTGACTGGTGTCTCTCAGTCCCTCTCTCTCAGGGAGATATCTTTACACTGACTGGTGTCTCACAGTCCCTCTCTCTCAGGGTGATATCTGTACACTGACTGGTGTCTCTCAGTCCCCTCTCTCTCAGGGTGATATCTGTACACTGACTGGTGTCTCTCAGTCCCTCTCTCTCAGGGTGATATCTGTACACTGACTGGTGTCTGTCAGTCCCCTCTCTCTCAGGATGATATCTGTACACTGACTGGTGTCTCTCAGTCCCTCTCTCTCAGGGTGATATCTGTACACTGACTGGTGTCTCTCAGTCCCTCTCTCTCAGGATGATATCTGTACACTGACTGGTGTCTCTCAGTCCCCTCTCTCTCAGGGTGATATCTGTACACTGACTGGTGTCTCTCAGTCCCTCTCTCTCAGGATGATATCTGTACACTGACTGGTGTCTCTCAGTCCCCTCTCTCTCAGGGTGATATCTGTACACTGACTGGTGTCTCTCAGTCCCTCTCTCTCAGGGTGATAGCTGTACACTGACTGGTGTCTCTCAGTCCCCTCTCTCTCAGGGTGATATCTGTACACTGACTGGTGTCTCTCAGTCCCCTCTCTCTCAGGGTGATATCTGTACACTGACTGGTGTCTCTCAGTCCCCTCTCTCTCAGGGTGATATCGGTACACTGACTGGTGTCTCTCAGTCCCTCTCTCTCAGGGTGATATCTGTACACTGACTGGTGTCTCTCAGTCCCTCTCTCTCAGGGTGATATCTGTACACTGACTGGTGTCTCTCAGTCCCCTCTCTCTCAGGGTGATATCTGTACACTGACTGGTGTCTCTCAGTCCCTCTCTCTCAGGGTGATATCTGTACACTGACTGGTGTCTCTCAGTCCCCTCTCTCTCAGGGTGATATCTGTACACTGACTGGTGTCTCTCAGTCCCTCTCTCTCAGGGTGATATCTGTACACTGACTGGTGTCTCTCAGTCCCCTCTCTCTCAGGGTGATATCTGTACACTGACTGGTGTCTCTCAGTCCCTCTTTCTCAGGGTGATATCTGTACACTGACTGGTGTCTCAGTCCCCTCTCTCTCAGGGTGATATCTGTACACTGACTGGTGTCTCTCAGTCCCTCTCTCTCTCAGGGTGATATCTGTACACTGACTGGTGTCTCAGTCCCCTCTCTCTCAGGGTGATATCTGTACACTGACTGGTGTCTCTCAGTCCCCTCTCTCTCAGGGTGATATCTGTACACTGACTGGTGTCTCTCAGTCCCCTCTCTCTCAGGGTGATATCTGTACACTGACTGGTGTCTCTCAGTCCTCTCTATCTCAGGGTGATATCTGTACACTGACTGGTGTCTCAGTCCCCTCTCTCTCAGGGTGATATCTGTACACTGACTGGTGTCTCAGTCCCCTCTCTCTCAGGGTGATATCTGTACACTGACTGGTGTCTCTCAGTCCCTCTCTCTCTCAGGGTGATATCTGTACACTGACTGGTGTCTCAGTCCCCTCTCTCTCAGGGTGATATCTGTACACTGACTGGTGTCTCTCAGTCCCTCTCTCTCTCAGGGTGATATCTGTACACTGACTGGTGTCTCTCAGTCCCCTCTCTCTCTCAGGGTGATATCTGTACACTGACTGGTGTCTCTCAGTCCCTCTCTCTCAGGGTGATATCTGTACACTGACTGGTGTCTCAGTCCCCTCTCTCTCAGGGTGATATCTGTACACTGACTGGTGTCTCTCAGTCCCTCTCTCTCTCAGGGTGATATCTGTACACTGATTGGTGTCTCTCAATCCCTCTCTCTCAGGGTGATATCTGTACACTGACTGGTGTCTCTCAGTCCCCTCTCTCTCAGGGTGATATCTGTACACTGACTGGTGTCTCTCAGTCCCCTCTCTCTCAGGGTGATATCTGTACACTGACTGGTGTCTCTCAGTCCCCTCTCTCTCAGGGTGATATCTGTACACTGACTGGTGTCTCTCAGTCCCCTCTCTCAGGGTGATATCTGTACACTGACTGGTGTCTCTCAGTCCCTCTCTCTCAGGGTGATATCTGTACACTGACTGGTGTCTCAGTCCCCTCTCTCTCAGGGTGATATCTGTACACTGACTGGTGTCTCTCAGTCCCTCTCTCTCAGGGTGATATCTGTACACTGACTGGTGTCTCTCAGTCCTCTCTCTCTCAGGGTGATATCTGTACACTGACTGGTGTCTCTCAGTCCCTCTCTCTCAGGGTGATATCTGTACACTGACTGGTGTCTCTCAGTCCCCTCTCTCTCAGGGTGATATCTGTACACTGACTGGTGTCTCTCAGTCCCTCTCTCTCAGGGTGATATCTGTACACTGACTGGTGTCTCTCAGTCCCTCTCTCTCAGGGTGATATCTGTACACTGACTGGTGTCTCTCAGTCCCTCTCTCTCAGGGTGATATCTGTACACTGACTGGTGTCTCTCAGTCCCTCTCTCTCAGGGTGATATCTGTACACTGACTGGTGTCTCTCAGTCCCTCTCTCTCAGGGTGATATCTGTACACTGACTGGTGTCTCTCAGTCCCTCTCTCTCAGGGTGATATCTGTACACTGACTGGTGTCTCTCAGTCCCTCTCTCTCTCAGGGTGATATCTGTACACTGACTGGTGTCTCTCAGTCTGTCTCTCTCAGGGTGATATCTGTACACTGACTGGTGTCTCTCAGTCCCTCTCTGTCAGGGTGATATCTGTACACTGACTGGTGTCTCTCAGTCCCTCTCTCTCAGGGTGATATCTGTACACTGACTGGTGTCTCTCAGTCCCCTCTCTCTCAGGGTGATATCTGTACACTGACTGGTGTCTCTCAGTCCCTCTCTCTCAGGGTGATATCTGTACACTGACTGGTGTCTCTCAGTCCCTCTCTCTCAGGGTGATATCTGTACACTGACTGGTGTCTCTCAGTCCCTCTCTCTCAGGGTGATATCTGTACACTGACTGGTGTCTCTCAGTCCCCTCTCTCTCAGGGTGATATCTGTACACTGACTGGTGTCTCTCAGTCCCTCTCTCTCAGGGTGATATCTGTACACTGACTGGTGTCTCAGTCCCCTCTCTCTCAGGGTGATATCTGTACACTGACTGGTGTCTCTCAGTCCCTCTCTCTCAGGGTGATATCTGTACACTGACTGGTGTCTCAGTCCCCTCTCTCTCAGGGTGATATCTGTTCACTGACTGGTGTCTCTCAGTTCCTCTCTCTCAGGGTGATATCTGTACACTGACTGGTGTCTCTCAGTCCCCTCTCTCAGGGTGATATCTGTACACTGACTGGTGTCTCTCAGTCCCTCTCTCTCAGGGTGATATCTGTACACTGACTGGTGTCTCTCAGTCCCCTTTCTCTCAGGGTGATATCTGTACACTGACTGGTGTCTCTCAGTCCCCTCTCTCAGGGTGATATCTGTATACTGACTGGTGTCTCTCAGTCCCTCTCTCTCAGGGTGATATCTGTACACTGACTGGTGTCTCTCAGTCCCTCTCTCTCAGGGTGATATCTGTACACTGACTGGTGTCTCAGTCCCCTCTCTCTCAGGGTGATATCTGTTCACTGACTGGTGTCTCTCAGTTCCTCTCTCTCAGGGTGATATCTGTACACTGACTGGTGTCTCTCAGTCCCCTCTCTCAGGGTGATATCTGTACACTGACTGGTGTCTCTCAGTCCCTCTCTCTCAGGGTGATATCTGTACACTGACTGGTGTCTCTCAGTCCCCTTTCTCTCAGGGTGATATCTGTACACTGACTGGTGTCTCTCAGTCCCTCTCTCTCAGGGTGATATCTGTACACTGACTGGTGTCTCTCAGTCCCCTCTCTCTCAGGGTGATATCTGTACACTGACTGGTGTCTCTCAGTCCCTCTCTCTCAGGGTGATATCTGTACACTGACTGGTGTCTCTCAGTCCCCTCTCTCTCAGGGTGATTTCTGTACACTGACTGGTGTCTCTCAGTCCCTCTCTCTCAGGGTGATATATGTACACTGACTGGTGTCTCTCAGTCCCTCTCTCTCAGGGTGATATCTGTACACTGACTGGTGTCTCTCAGTCTCTCTCTCTCAGGGTGATATCTGTACACTGACTGGTGTCTCTCAGTCCCCTCTCTCTCAGGGTGATATCTGTACACTGACTGGTGTCTCTCAGTCCCCTCTCTCTCAGGGAGATATCTGTACACTGACTGGTGTCTCTCAGTCCCTCTCTCTCAGGGTGATATCTGTACACTGACTGGTGTCTCTCAGTCCCTCTCTCTCAGGGTGATATCTGTACACTGACTGGTGTCTCTCAGTCCCTCTGTCTCAGGGTGATATCTGTACACTGACTGGTGTCTCTCAGTCCCTCTCTCTCAGGGTGATATCTGTACACTGACTGGTGTCTCTCAGTCCCTCTCTCTCAGGGTGATATCTGTACACTGACTGGTGTCTCTCAGTCCTCTCTCTCTCAGGGTGATATCTGTACACTGACTGGTGTCTCTCAGTCCCTCTCTCTCAGGGTGATATCTGTACACTGACTGGTGTCTCTCAGTCCCTCTCTCTCAGGGTGATATCTGTACACTGACTGGTGTCTCTCAGTCCCTCTCTCTCAGGGTGATATCTGTACACTGACTGGTGTCTCTCAGTCCCTCTCTCTCAGGGTGATATCTGTACACTGACTGGTGTCTCTCAGTCCCTCTCTCTCAGGGTGATATCTGTACACTGACTGGTGTCTCTCAGTCCCTCTCTCTCAGGGTGATATCTGTACACTGACTGGTGTCTCTCAGTCCCTCTCTCTCAGGGTGATATCTGTACACTGACTGGTGTCTCTCAGTCCCTCTCTCTCAGGGTGATATCTGTACACTGACTGGTGTCTCTCAGTCCCCTCTCTCTCAGGGTGATATCTGTACACTGACTGGTGTCACTTGGTCTTACCTCTGAGTGCTCTCTGAATACAGGATGACCGACTGTACACACGGTGATGCTGAGGTTTCCTTGCGTGACACTGTCAACACAGCCTACATTGAGCCTCCTGTTGGTCTGAGAAAAATAAACATTGGTCAGACACCCACTCACGCTCCCGACCCTCGGACCCATAATCCGGGTCGACACTGCCCTGTGATCAGTACTGAGGGAGAGCCGCACTGTCGGAGGGTCAGTACTGAGGGAGCGCCGCACTGTTGGAGGGTCAGTACTCAGGGAGCTCCGCACTGTCGGAGGGTCAGTACTGAGGGAGCGCCGCACTGTCGGAGGGTCAGTACTGAGGGAGTGTCGCACTGTCGGAGGGTCAGTACTGAGGGAGTGCCGCACTGTCAGAGGGTCAGTACTGAGGGAGTGCCGCAGTGTCGGAGGGTCAGTACTGAGGGAGTGCCGCAGTGTCGAAGGGTCAGTATTGAGGGAGTGTCGCACTGTCGGAGGGTCAGTACTGAGGGAGTGCCGCAGTGTCGGAGGGTCAGTATTGAGGGAGTGTCGCACTGTCGGAGGTTCAGTACTGAGGGAGTGCCGCACTGTCGGAGGGTCAGTACTGAGAGAGTGCCGCACTGTCGGACGGTCAGTACTGGGAGAGTGCGGCACTGTCGGAGGGTCAGTACTGACGGAGCGCTGCACTGTCGGAGGGTCAGTACTGAGGGAGTGTCACACTGTCGGAGGGTCAGTACTGGGGGAGTGTCACTCTCAGAGGGTCAGTACTGAGGGAGTGCCGCACTGTCGGAGGGTCAGTACTGAGGGAGTGTCACATTGTCGGAGGGTCAGTACTGAGGGAGTTTCACACTGTCAGAGGGTCATTACTGAGGGAGTGTCACACTGTTAGAGGGTCAGTACTGAGGGAGTGTCACACTGTCAGAGGGTCATTACTGAGGGAGTGTCACACTGTCAGAGGGTCAGTACTGAGGGAGTGTCACACTGTTAGAGGGTCAGTACTGAGGGAGTGTCACACTGTCAGAGGGTCAGTACTGAGGGAGTGTCACACTGTCTGACGGTCAGTACTGAGGGAGTGTCACACTGTCGGAGGGTCAGTCCTGAGGGATTGCCGCACTCTCGGAGACTCAGTACTGAGGGATTGCCGCACTCTCGGAGGGTCAGTACTGAGGGAGCGCCGCACTCTCGGAGGGTCAGTACTGAGGGATTGCCGCACTCTCGGAGGGTCAGTACTGAGGGAGTGTCGCACTGTCGGAGGGTCAGTACTGAGGGAGTGCCGCAGTGTCGGAGGGTCAGTATTGAGGGAGTGTCGCACTGTCGGAGGGTCAGTACTGAGGGAGTGTCGCACTGTCGGAGGTTCAGTACTGAGGGAGCGCCGCACTCTCGGATGGTCAGTACTGAGGGAGTGCCGCACTGTCGGAGGGTCAGTACTGAGGGAGTGCCGCACTCTCGGAGGGTCTGTACTGAGGGAGTGTCGCACTCTCGGAGGGTCAGTACTGAGGGAGCGCCGCACTCTCGGAGACTCAGTACTGAGGGAGTGCCGCACTCTCGGATGGTCAGTACTGAGGGAGTGCCGCACTCTCGGATGGTCAGTACTGAGGGAGCGCCGCACTGTCGGAGGGTCAGTACTGAGGGATTGCCGCACTCTCGGAGACTCAGTACTGAGGGAGCGCCGCACTCTCGGATGGTCAGTACTGAGGGAGTGCCGCACTGTCGGAGGTGTCTTTCAGGACGTTAAACCGAGGGGCCCTGACTGCCCTCTCGGGTGGATGTAAAAGATCCCACGGCCACTCTTGGTGCGATGCGGAGGGAGTTCTCCCCGGTGTTCCAGGGCCACGGTTTATCCCTGACGATCATCCCTAACCCTGATCATGTGGGTCATTATCACATCTCTGTGTGTGGGATCTTGCTGTGCCCAACCTGGGTACCGCATCCCAGCGGTGAAGACAACTCATTAGCAGTGTGGCACAATGGGATGTCCTGACAGAGGCGGTCTTTGGGTTTCTGTAGTAACGGTGGGGAGGGGGTGTTACCCCCATCACCCAGCCCGAGCTCTGCGCGTGGCCTGTACCTTTAAGATGGTCACTCTGCGGAAGGAGAGAGCTTGTGGGTGCTGGAATCGCACAGCCGTGTGATAGGAACTTTCCTTCATGTTCTTCAGCTGCACAGTGATGTTTACCTGGGCCCCTGCTTGGATGGTTAAACTGGGAAGGTAAAATACACCAGCTTAAAAACAATATGGACTGGGTGTCACAGTGTGTTAGATACACTGTCCTTTCCCCCTCTGGGACTGGGTGTCACAGTGTGTTAGATACACTGTCCTTTCCCCCTCTGGGACCGGGTGTCACAGTGTGTTAGATACACTGTCCTTTCCCCCTCTGGGACCGGGTGTCACAGTGTGTTAGATACACTGTCCTTTCCCCCTCTGGGACCGGGTGTCACAGTGTGTTAGATACACTGTCCTTTCCCCCTCTGGGACTGGGTGTCACAGTGCGTTAGATACACTGTCCTTTCCCCCTCTGGGACTGAGTGTCACAGTGCATTAGATACACTGTCCTTTCTCCCTCTGGGACTGGGTGTCACAGTGCGTTAGATACACTGTCCTTTCCCCCTCTGGGACTGAGTGTCACAGTGCGTTAGATACACTGTCCTTTCCCCCTCTGGGACTGGGTGTCACAGTGTGTTAGATACACTGTCCTTTCCCCCTCTGGGACTGAGTGTCACAGTGCGTTAGATACACTGTCCTTTCCCCCTCTGGGACTGGGTGTCACAGTGTGTTAGATACACTGTCCTTTCCTCCTCTGGGACTGGGTGTCACAGTGCGTTAGATACACTGTCCTTTCCCCCTCTGGGACTGGGTGTCACAGTGTGTTAGATACACTGTCCTTTCCCCCTCTGGGACTGAGTGTCACAGTGCGTTAGATACACTGTCCTTTCCCCCTCTGGGACTGGGTGTCACAGTGTGTTAGATACACTGTCCTTTCCCCCTCTGGGACTGGGTGTCACAGTGCGTTAGATACACTGTCCTTTCCCCCTCTGGGACTGGGTGTCACAGTGCGTTAGATACACTGTCCTTTCCCCCTCTGGGACTGAGTGTCACAGTGCGTTAGATACACTGTCCTTTCCCCCTGTGGGACTGGGTGTCACAGTGTGTTAGATACACTGTCCTTTCCCCCTCTGGGACTGAGTGTCACAGTGCGTTAGATACACTGTCCTTTCCCCCTCTGGGACTGGGTGTCACAGTGTGTTAGATACACTGTCCTTTCCCCCTCTGGGACCGGGTGTCACAGTGTGTTAGATACACTGTCCTTTCCCCCTCTGGGACTGGGTGTCACAGTGCGTTAGATACACTGTCCTTTCCCCCTCTGGGACTGAGTGTCACAGTGCGTTAGATACACTGTCCTTTCCCCCTCTGGGACCGGGTGTCACAGTGTGTTAGATACAGTGTCCTTTCCCCCCTCTGGGACCGGGTGTCACAGTGCGTTAGATACACTGTCCTTTACCCCTCTGGGACCGGGTGTCACAGTGTGTTAGATACACTGTCCTTTCCCCCTCTGGGACCGGGTGTCACAGTGTGTTAGATACACTGTCCTTTCCCACTCTGGGACTGGGTGTCACAGTGTGATAGATACACTGTCCTTTCCCCCTCTGGGACCGGGTGTCACAGTGTGTTAGATACACTGTCCTTTCCCCCTCTGGGACCGCGTGTCACAGTGTGTTAGATACACTGTCCTTTCCCCCTCTGGGACTGGGTGTCACAGTGCGTTAGATACACTGTCCTTTCCCCCTCTGGGACCGGGTATCACAGTGTGTTAGATACACTGTCCTTTCCCCCTCTGGGACTGGGTGTCACAGTGTGTTAGATACACTGTCCTTTCCCCCCTCTGGGACCGGGTGTCACAGTGTGTTAGATACACTGTCCTTTCCCACTCTGGGACTGGGTGTCACAGTGTGATAGATACACTGTCCTTTCCCCCTCTGGGACCGGGTGTCACAGTGTGTTAGATACACTGTCCTTTCCCCCCTCTCGGACCGGGTGTCACAGTGTGTTAGATACACTGTCCTTTCCCCCTCTGGGACCGCGTGTCACGGTGTGTTAGATACACTGTCCTTTCCCCCTCTGGGACCGGGTGTCACAGTGTGTTAGATACACTGTCCTTTCCCCCTCTGGGACCGGGTGTTACAGTGTGTTAGATACACTGTCCTTTACCCCTCTGGGACTGGGTGTCACAGTGTGTTAGATACGCTGTCCTTTCCCCCTCTGGGACCGGGTGTCACAGTGCGTTAGATACACTGTCCTTTCCCCCTCTGGGACCGGGTGTCACAGTGCGTTAGATACACTGTCCTTTCCCCCTCTGGGACCGGGTGTCACAGTGCGTTAGATACACTGTCCTTTCCCCCCTCTGGGACTGGGTATCACAGTGTGTTAGATACACTGTCCTTTCCCCCCTCTGGGACCGGGTGTCACAGTGTGTTAGATACACTGTCCTTTCCCCCTCTGGGACCGGGTGTCACAGTGCATTAGATACACTGTCCTTTCCCCCTCTGGGACTGGGTGTCACAGTGTGTTAGATACACTGTCCTTTCCCCCCTCTGGGACCGCGTGTCACGGTGTGTTAGATACACTGTCCTTTCCCCCTCTGGGACCGGGTGTCACAGTGTATTAGATACACTGTCCTTTTCCCCCTCTGGGACCGCGTGTCACGGTGTGTTAGATACACTGTCCTTTCCCCCTCTGGGACCGGGTGTCACAGTGTATTAGATACACTGTCCTTTCCCCCCTCTGGGACCGCGTGTCACGGTGTGTTAGATACACTGTCCTTTCCCCCTCTGGGACCGGGTGTCACAGTGTGTTAGATACACTGTCCTTTCCCCCCTCTGGGACCGGGTGTCACAGTGTGTTAGATACATTGTCCTTTCCCCCTCTGGGACCGGGTGTCACAGTGCGTTAGATACACTGTCCTTTCCCCCTCTGGGACCGGGTGTCACAGTGCGTTAGATACACTGTCCTTTCCCCCCTCTGGGACCGCGTGTCACAGTGTGTTAGATACACTGCCCTTTCCCCCTCTGGGACCGGGTGTCACAGTGTGTTAGATACACTGTCCTTTCCCCCTCTGGGACTGGGTGTCACAGTGTGTTAGATACACTGTCCTTTCCCCCCTCTGGGACCGGGTGTCACAGTGCGTTAGATACACTGTCCTTTCCCCCTCTGGGACCGGGTGTCACAGTGCGTTAGATACACTGTCCTTTCCCCCTCTGGGACCGGGTGTCACAGTGTGTTAGATACACTGTCCTTTCCCACTCTGGGACTGGGTGTCACAGTGTGATAGATACACTGTCCTTTCCCCCTCTGGGACCGGGTGTCACAGTGTGTTAGATACACTGTCCTTTCCCCCTCTGGGACCGGGTGTCACAGTGTGTTAGATACACTGTCCTTTCCCCCTCTGGGACCGGGTGTCACAGTGTGTTAGATACACTGTCCTTTCCCCCCTCTGGGACCGGGTGTCACAGTGTGTTAGATACACTGTCCTTTCCCCCTCTGGGACCGGGTGTCACAGTGTATTAGATACACTGTCCTTTCCCCCTCTGGGACTGGGTGTCACAATGCGTTAGATACACTGTCCTTTCCCCCTCTGGGACCGGGTGTCACAGTGTGTTAGATACACTGTCCTTTCCCCCTCTGGGACTGGGTGTCACAATGCGTTAGATACACTGTCCTTTCCCCCTCTGGGACCGGGTGTCACAGTGTGTTAGATACACTGTCCTTTCCCCCTCTGGGACCGGGTGTCACAGTGTGTTAGATACACTGTCCTTTCCCCCCTCTGGGACCAGGTGTCACAGTGTGTTAGATACACTGTCCTTTCCCCCCTCTGGGACCGGGTGTCACAGTGTGTTAGATACACTGTCCTTTCCCCCCTCTGGGACCGGGTGTCACAGTGTGTTAGATACACTGTCCTTTCCCCCCTCTGGGACCGGGTGTCACAGTGTGTTAGATACACTGTCCTTTCCCCCCTCTGAGACCGGGTGTCACAGTGCGTTAGATACACTGTCCTTTCCCCCCTCTGGGACCGCGTGTCACAGTGTGTTAGATACACTGTCCTTTCCCCCTCTGGGACCGGGTGTCACAGTGTGTTAGATACACTGTCCTTTCCCCCTCTGGGACCGGGTGTCACAGTGTGTTAGATACACTGTCCTTTCCCCCCTCTGGGACCGCGTGTCACGGTGTGTTAGATACACTGTCCTTTCCCCCCTCTGGGACCGGGTGTCACAGTGCGTTAGATACACTGTCCTTTACCCCTCTGGGACCGGGTGTCACAGTGTGTTAGATACACTGTCCTTTCCCCCTCTGGGACCGGGTGTCACAGTGTGTTAGATACACTGTCCTTTCCCCCTCTGGGACCGGGTGTCACAGTGTGTTAGATACACTGTCCTTTCCCCCTCTGGGACCGGGTGTCACAGTGTGTTAGATACACTGTCCTTTCCCACTCTGGGACTGGGTGTCACAGTGTGATAGATACACTGTCCTTTCCCCCTCTGGGACCGGGTGTCACAGTGTGTTAGATACACTGTCCTTTCCCCCTCTGGGACCGCGTGTCACAGTGTGTTAGATACACTGTCCTTTCCCCCTCTGGGACTGGGTGTCACAGTGCGTTAGATACACTGTCCTTTCCCCCTCTGGGACCGGGTATCACAGTGTGTTAGATACACTGTCCTTTCCCCCTCTGGGACTGGGTGTCACAGTGTGTTAGATACACTGTCCTTTCCCCCCTCTGGGACCGGGTGTCACAGTGTGTTAGATACACTGTCCTTTCCCACTCTGGGACTGGGTGTCACAGTGTGATAGATACACTGTCCTTTCCCCCTCTGGGACCGGGTGTCACAGTGTGTTAGATACACTGTCCTTTCCCCCCTCTCGGACCGGGTGTCACAGTGTGTTAGATACACTGTCCTTTCCCCCTCTGGGACCGCGTGTCACGGTGTGTTAGATACACTGTCCTTTCCCCCTCTGGGACCGGGTGTCACAGTGTGTTAGATACACTGTCCTTTCCCCCTCTGGGACCGGGTGTTACAGTGTGTTAGATACACTGTCCTTTACCCCTCTGGGACTGGGTGTCACAGTGTGTTAGATACGCTGTCCTTTCCCCCTCTGGGACCGGGTGTCACAGTGCGTTAGATACACTGTCCTTTCCCCCTCTGGGACCGGGTGTCACAGTGCGTTAGATACACTGTCCTTTCCCCCTCTGGGACCGGGTGTCACAGTGCGTTAGATACACTGTCCTTTCCCCCCTCTGGGACTGGGTATCACAGTGTGTTAGATACACTGTCCTTTCCCCCCTCTGGGACCGGGTGTCACAGTGTGTTAGATACACTGTCCTTTCCCCCTCTGGGACCGGGTGTCACAGTGCATTAGATACACTGTCCTTTCCCCCTCTGGGACTGGGTGTCACAGTGTGTTAGATACACTGTCCTTTCCCCCCTCTGGGACCGCGTGTCACGGTGTGTTAGATACACTGTCCTTTCCCCCTCTGGGACCGGGTGTCACAGTGTATTAGATACACTGTCCTTTTCCCCCTCTGGGACCGCGTGTCACGGTGTGTTAGATACACTGTCCTTTCCCCCTCTGGGACCGGGTGTCACAGTGTATTAGATACACTGTCCTTTCCCCCCTCTGGGACCGCGTGTCACGGTGTGTTAGATACACTGTCCTTTCCCCCTCTGGGACCGGGTGTCACAGTGTGTTAGATACACTGTCCTTTCCCCCCTCTGGGACCGGGTGTCACAGTGTGTTAGATACATTGTCCTTTCCCCCTCTGGGACCGGGTGTCACAGTGCGTTAGATACACTGTCCTTTCCCCCTCTGGGACCGGGTGTCACAGTGCGTTAGATACACTGTCCTTTCCCCCCTCTGGGACCGCGTGTCACAGTGTGTTAGATACACTGCCCTTTCCCCCTCTGGGACCGGGTGTCACAGTGTGTTAGATACACTGTCCTTTCCCCCTCTGGGACTGGGTGTCACAGTGTGTTAGATACACTGTCCTTTCCCCCCTCTGGGACCGGGTGTCACAGTGCGTTAGATACACTGTCCTTTCCCCCTCTGGGACCGGGTGTCTCAGTGCGTTAGATACACTGTCCTTTCCCCCTCTGGGACCGGGTGTCACAGTGTGTTAGATACACTGTCCTTTCCCACTCTGGGACTGGGTGTCACAGTGTGATAGATACACTGTCCTTTCCCCCTCTGGGACCGGGTGTCACAGTGTGTTAGATACACTGTCCTTTCCCCCTCTGGGACCGGGTGTCACAGTGTGTTAGATACACTGTCCTTTCCCCCTCTGGGACCGGGTGTCACAGTGTGTTAGATACACTGTCCTTTCCCCCCTCTGGGACCGGGTGTCACAGTGTGTTAGATACACTGTCCTTTCCCCCTCTGGGACCGGGTGTCACAGTGTATTAGATACACTGTCCTTTCCCCCTCTGGGACTGGGTGTCACAATGCGTTAGATACACTGTCCTTTCCCCCTCTGGGACCGGGTGTCACAGTGTGTTAGATACACTGTCCTTTCCCCCTCTGGGACTGGGTGTCACAATGCGTTAGATACACTGTCCTTTCCCCCTCTGGGACCGGGTGTCACAGTGTGTTAGATACACTGTCCTTTCCCCCTCTGGGACCGGGTGTCACAGTGTGTTAGATACACTGTCCTTTCCCCCCTCTGGGACCAGGTGTCACAGTGTGTTAGATACACTGTCCTTTCCCCCCTCTGGGACCGGGTGTCACAGTGTGTTAGATACACTGTCCTTTCCCCCCTCTGGGACCGGGTGTCACAGTGTGTTAGATACACTGTCCTTTCCCCCCTCTGGGACCGGGTGTCACAGTGTGTTAGATACACTGTCCTTTCCCCCCTCTGAGACCGGGTGTCACAGTGCGTTAGATACACTGTCCTTTCCCCCCTCTGGGACCGCGTGTCACAGTGTGTTAGATACACTGTCCTTTCCCCCTCTGGGACCGGGTGTCACAGTGTGTTAGATACACTGTCCTTTCCCCCTCTGGGACCGGGTGTCACAGTGTGTTAGATACACTGTCCTTTCCCCCCTCTGGGACCGCGTGTCACGGTGTGTTAGATACACTGTCCTTTCCCCCCTCTGGGACCGGGTGTCACAGTGCGTTAGATACACTGTCCTTTACCCCTCTGGGACCGGGTGTCACAGTGTGTTAGATACACTGTCCTTTCCCCCTCTGGGACCGGGTGTCACAGTGTGTTAGATACACTGTCCTTTCCCCCTCTGGGACCGGGTGTCACAGTGTGTTAGATACACTGTCCTTTCCCCCTCTGGGACCGGGTGTCACAGTGTGTTAGATACACTGTCCTTTCCCCCTCTGGGACCGGGTGTCACAGTGCGTTAGATACACTGTCCTTTCCCTCTCTGGGACCGGGTGTCACAGTGTGTTAGATACACTGTCCTTTCCCCCTCTGGGACCGGGTGTCACAGTGCGTTAGATACACTGTCCTTTCCCTCTCTGGGACCGGGTGTCACAGTGTGTTAGATACACTGTCCTTTCCCCCTCTGGGACCGGGTGTCACAGTGCGTTAGATACACTGTCCTTTGCCCCTCTCGGACCGGGTGTCACAGTGCGTTAGATACACTGTCCTTTCCCCCTCTGGGACCGGGTGTCACAGTGTGTTAGATACACTGTCCTTTCCCTCTCTGGGACCGGGTGTCACAGTGCGTTAGATACACTGTCCTTTCCCTCTCTGGGTCCGGGTGTCACAGTGTGTTAGATACACTGTCCTTTCCCCCTCTGGGACCGGGTGTCACAGTGTGTTAGATACACTGTCCTTTCCCTCTCTGGGACCGGGTGTCACAGTGCGTTAGATACACTGTCCTTTCCCTCTCTGGGACCGGGTGTCACAGTGTGTTAGATACACTGTCCTTTCCCCCTCTGGGACCGGGTGTCACAGTGCGTTAGATACACTGTCCTTTCCCTCTCTGGGACCGGGTGTCACAGTGTGTTAGATACACTGTCCTTTCCCCCTCTGGGACCGGGTGTCACAGTGTGTTAGATACACTGTCCTTTGCCCCTCTCGGACCGGGTGTCACAGTGCGTTAGATACACTGTCCTTTCCCCCCTCTGGGACCGGGTGTCACAGTGCGTTAGATACACTGTTCTTTCCCCCCTCTGGGACCGGGTGTCACAGTGCGTTAGATACACTGTCCTTTCCCCCTCTGGGACCGGGTGTCACAGTGGGTTAGATACACTGTCCTTTCCCCCTCTGGGACCGGGTGTCACAGTGCGTTGGATACACTGTCCTTTCCCCCTCTGGGACCGGGTGTCACAGTGCGTTAGATACACTGTCCTTTCCCCCTCTGGGACTGGGTGTCACAGTGTGTTAGATACACTGTCCTTTCCCCCTCTGGGATTGGGTGTCACAGTGTGTTAGATACACTGTCCTTTCCCCCTCTGGGATTGGGTGTCACAGTGCGTTAGATACACTGTCCTTTCCCCCTCTGGGACTGAGTGTCACAGTGTGTTAGATACACTGTCCTTTCCCCCTCTGGGACAGGGTGTCACAGTGTGTTAGATACACTGTCCTTTCCCCCCTCTGGGACTGGGTGTCACAGTGTGTTAGATACACTGTCCTTTCCCCCTCTGGGACCGGGTGTCACAGTGTGTTAGATGCACTGTCCTTTCCCCCTCTGGGACCGGGTGTCACAGTGTGTTAGATACACTGTCCTTTCCCCCCTCTGGGACTGGGTGTCACTGTGCGTTAGATACACTGTCCTTTCCCCCCTCTGGGACTGGGTGTCACAGTGTGTTAGATACACTGTCCTTTCCCCCCTCTGGGACTGGGTGTCACAGTGTGTTAGATACACTGTCCTTTCCCCCTCTGGGACCGGGTGTCACAGTGTGTTAGATACACTGTCCTTTCCCCCCTCTGGAACCGGGTGTCACAGTGCGTTAGATACACTGTCCTTTCCCCCTCTGGGACCGGGTGTCACAGTGTGTTAGATACACTGTCCTTTCCCCCTCTGGGACCGAGTGTCACAGTGCGTTAGATCCACTGTCCTTTCCCCCTCTGGGACCGGGTGTCACAGTGCGTTAGATACACTGTCCTTTCCCCCCTCTGGGACCGGGTGTCACAGTGCGTTAGATACACTGTCCTTTTCCCCCTCTGGGACCGGGTGTCACAGTGTGTTAGATACACTGTCCTTTCCCCCCTCTGGGACTGGGTGTCACAGTGTGTTAGATACACTGTCCTTTCCTCCTCTGGGACCGGGTGTCACAGTGTGTTCGATACACTGTCCTTTCCCCCTCTGCGACCGGGTGTCAAAGTGCGTTAGATACACTGTCCTTTCCCCCTCTGGGACCGGGTGTCACAGTGCGTTAGATACACTGTCCTTTCCCCCTCTGGGACCGGGTGTCACAGTGCGTTAGATACACTGTCCTTTCCCCCTCTGGGATCGGGTGTCACAGTGCGTTCGATACACTGTCCTTTCCCCCTCTGGGATCGGGTGTCACAGTGCGTTCGATACACTGTCCTTTCCCCCTCTGGGATCGGGTGTCACAGTGCGTTCGATACACTGTCTTTTTCCCCTCTGGGACCGGGTGTCACAGTGCGTTAGATACACTGTCCTTTCCCCCTCTGGGACCGGGTGTCACAGTGCGTTAGATACACTGTCCTTTCCCCCTCTTGGATCGGGTGTCACAGTGCGTTAGATACACTGTCCTTTCCCCCTCTGGGATCGGGTGTCACAGTGCGTTAGATACACTGTCCTTTCCCCCTCTGGGACCAGGTGTCACAGTGCGTTAGATACACTGTCCTTTCCCCCTCTGGGACCGGGTGTCACAGTGCGTTAGATACACTGTCCTTTCCCCCTCTGGGACTGGGTGTCACAGTGCGTTAGATACACTGTCCTTTCCCCCTCTGGGACTGGGTGTCACAGTGTGTTAGATACACTGTCCTTTCCCCCTCTTGGACCGGGTGTCACAGTGTGTTAGATACACTGTCCTTTCCCCCTCTGGGACCGGGTGTCACAGTGTGTTAGATACACTGTCCTTTCCCCCTCTGGGACCGGGTGTCACAGTGTGTTAGATACACTGTCCTTTCCGCACTCTGGGACCGGGTGTCACAGTGTGTTAGATACACTGTCCTTTCCCCCTCTGGGACCGGGTGTCACAGTGTGTTAGATACACTGTCCTTTCCCCCTCTGGGACCGGGTGTCACAGTGTATTAGATACATTGTCCTTTCCCCCTCTGGGACTGGATGTCACAGTGTGTTAGATACACTGTCCTTTCCCCCTCTGGGACCGGGTGTCACAGTGTATTAGATACACTGTCCTTTCCCCCTCTGGGACCGGGTGTCACAGTGCGTTAGATGCACTGTCCTTTTCCCCTCGTGGACCGGGTGTCACAGTGCGTTAGATACACTGTCCTTTCCCCCTCTGGGACCGGGTGTCACAGTGCGTTAGGTACACTGTCCTTTCCCCCCTCTGGGACCGGGTGTCACAGTGCGTTAGATGCACTGTCCTTTTCCCCTCGTGGACCGGGTGTCACAGTGTGTTAGATACACTGTCCTTTCCCCCTCTGGGACTGGGTGTCACAGTGTGTTAGATACACTGTCCTTTCCCCCTCTGGGACTGGGTGTCACAGTGTGTTAGATACACTGTCCTTTCCCTCCTCTGGGACCGGGTGTCACAGTGTGTTAGATACACTGTCCTTTCCCCCTCTGGGACTGGGTGTCACAGTGTGTTAGATACACTGTCCTTTCCCCCTCTGGGACTGGGTGTCACAGTGTGTTAGATACACTGTCCTTTCCCCCTCTGGGACCGGGTGTCACAGTGTGTTAGATACACTGTCCTTTCCCTCCTCTGGGACCGGGTGTCACAGTGCGTTAGATGCACTGTCCTTTTCCCCTCGTGGACCGGGTGTCACAGTGTGTTAGATACACTGTCCTTTCCCCCCTCTGGGACTGGGTGTCACAGTGTGTTAGATACACTGTCCTTTCCCCCTCTGGGACCGGGTGTCACAGTGTGTTAGATACACTGTCCTTTCCCCCCTCTGGGACTGGGTGTCACAGTGTGTTAGATACACTGTCCTTTCCCCCTCTGGGACCGGGTGTCACAGTGTGTTAGATACACTGTCCTTTCCCCCTCTGTGACCGGGTGTCACAGTGTGTTAGATACACTGTCCTTTCCCCCTCTGGGACCGGGTGTCACAGTGCGTTAGATACACTGTCCTTTCCCCCCTCTGGGACTGGGTGTCACAATGCGTTAGATACACTGTCCTTTCCCCCCTCTGGGACCGGGTGTCACAGTGTGTTAGATACACTGTCCTTTCCCCCTCTGGGACTGGGTGTCACAGTGCGTTAGATACACTGTCCTTTCCCCCTCTGTGACCGGGTGTCACAGTGTGTTAGATACACTGTCCTTTCCCCCTCTGGGACTGGGTGTCACAATGCGTTAGATACACTGTCCTTTCCCCCCTCTGGGACCGGGTGTCACAGTGTGTTAGATACACTGTCCTTTCCCCCTCTGGGACTGGGTGTCACAGTGTGTTAGATACACTGTCCTTTCCCCCTCTGTGACCGGGTGTCACAGTGTGTTAGATACACTGTCCTTTCCCCCTCTGGGACCGGGTGTCACAGTGTGTTAGATACACTGTCCTTTCCCCCTCTGGGACCGGGTGTCACAATGCATTAGATACACTGTCCTTTCCCCCTCTGGGACCGGGTGTCACAATGCATTAGATACACTGTCCTTTCCCCCTCTGGGACCGGGTGTCACAATGCGTTAGATACACTGTCCTTTCCCCCTCTGGGACTGGGTGTGACAGTGTGTTAGATACACTGTCCTTTCCCCCCTCTGGGACCAGGTGTCACAGTGTGTTAGATACACTGTCCTTTCCCCCCTCTGGGACTGGGTGTGACAGTGTGTTAGATACACTGTCCTTTCCCCCTCTGGGACTGGGTGTGACAGTGTGTTAGATACACTGTCCTTTCCCCCTCTGGGACTGGGTGTGACAGTGCGTTAGATACACTGTCCTTTCCCCCCTCTGGGACCGGGTGTCACAGTGTGTTAGATACACTGTCCTTTCCCCCCTCTGGGACCAGGTGTCACAGTGTGTTAGATACACTGTCCTTTCCCCCCTCTGGGACCGGGTGTCACAGTGTGTTAGATACACTGTCCTTTCCCCCTCTGGGACTGGGTGTGACAGTGTGTTAGATACACTGTCCTTTCCCCCCTCTGGGACCGGGTGTCACAGTGTGTTAGATACACTGTCCTTTCCCCCTCTGGGACCGGGTGTGACAGTGTGTTAGATACACTGTCCTTTCCCCCTCTGGGACTGGGTGTCACAGTGTGTTAGATACACTGTCCTTTCCCCCCCTCTGGGACCGGGTGTGACAGTGTGTTAGATACACTGTCCTTTCCCCCTCTGGGACCGGGTGTCACAGTGTGTTAGATACACTGTCCTTTCCCCCCTCTGGGACTGGGTGTCACAGTGTGTTAGATACACTGTCCTTTCCCCCTCTGGGACCGGGTGTCACAGTGTGTTAGATACACTTTCCTTTCACCCCTCTGGGACCGGGTGTCACAGTGTGTTAGATACACTGTCCTTTCCCCCCTCTGGGACCGGGTGTCACAGTGTGTTAGATACACTGTCCTTTCCCCCCTCTGGGACTGGGTGTCACAGTGTGTTAGATACACTGTCCTTTCCCCCTCTGGGACTGGGTCTCACAGTGTGTTAGATACACTGTCCTTTCCCCCTCTGGGACCGGGTGTCACAGTGTGTTAGATACACTGTCCTTTCCCCCTCTGGGACCGGGTGTCACAGTGTGTTAGATACACTGTCCTTTCCCCCCTCTGGGACCGGGTGTCACCGTGTGTTAGATACACTGTCCTTTCCCCCTCTGGGACTGGGTGTCACAGTGTGTTAGATACACTGTCCTTTCCCCCTCTGGGACTGGGTGTCACAGTGTGTTAGATACACTGTCCTTTCCCCCCTCTGGGACCGGGTGTCACAGTGTGTTAGATACACTGTCCTTTCCCCCTCTGGGACTGGGTGTCACAGTGCGTTAGATACACTGTCCTTTCCCCCCTCTGGGACCGGGTGTCACAGTGTGTTAGATACACTGTCCTTTCCCCCTCTGGGACCGGGTGTTACAGTGTGTTAGATACACTGTCCTTTCCCCCTCTGGGACCGGGTGTCACAGTGCGTTAGATACACTGTCCTTTCCCCCCTCTGGGACCGGGAGTAACAGAGTGTTAGATACACTGTCCTTTCCCCCTCTTGGACCGGGTGTCACAGTGCGTTAGATACACTGTCCTTTCCCCCCTCTGGGACCGGGTGTCACAGTGTGTTAGATACACTGTCCTTTCCCCCTCTGGGACTGGGTGTCACAGTGTGTTAGATACACTGTCCTTTCCCCCTCTGGGACTGGGTGTTACAGTGTGTTAGATACACTGTCCTTTCCCTCTCTGAGACTGGGTGTCACAGTGTGTTGGATACACTGTTCTTTCCCCCTCTGGGACCGGGTGTCACAGTGTGTTAGATACACTGTTCTTTCCCCCTCTGGGACCGGGTGTCACAGTGTGTTAGATACACTGTCCTTTCCCCCTCTGGGTCCGGGTGTCACAGTGTGTTAGATACACTGTCCTTTCCCCCTCTGGGACCGGGTGTCACAGTGCGTTAGATACACTGTCCTTTCCCCCTCTGGGACCGGGTGTCACAGTGTGTTAGATACACTGTTCTTTCCCCCTCGAGGACCGGGTGTCACAGTGTGTTAGATACACTGTTCTTTCCCCCTCTGGGACCGGGTGTCACAGTGTGTTAGATACACTGTTCTTTCCCCCTCTGGGACCGGGTGTCACAGTGTGTTAGATACACTGTCCTTTCCCCCTCTGGGTCCGGGTGTCACAGTGTGTTAGATACACTGTCCTTTCCCCCTCTGGGTCCGGGTGTCACAGTGTGTTAGATACACTGTCCTTTCCCCCTCTGGGACCGGGTGTCACAGTGCGTTAGATACACTGTCCTTTCCCCCTCTGGGACCGGGTGTCACAGTGCGTTAGATACACTGTCCTTTCCCCCTCTGGGTCCGGGTGTCACAGTGCGTTAGATACACTGTCCTTTCTTCCTCTGGGACCGGGTGTCACAGTGTGTTAGATACACTGTCCTTTCCCCCTCTGGGTCCGGGTGTCACAGTGTGTTAGATACACTGTCCTTTCCCCCTCTGGGACCGGGTGTCACAGTGCGTTAGATACACTGTCCTTTCCCCCTCTGGGACCGGGTGTCACAGTGCGTTAGATACACTGTCCTTTCCCCCTCTGGGTCCGGGTGTCACAGTGCGTTAGATACACTGTCCTTTCCCCCTCTGGGACCGGGTGTCACAGTGCGTTAGATACACTGTCCTTTCCCCCTCTGGGACCGGGTGTCACAGTGCGTTAGATACACTGTCCTTTCCCCCTCTGGGACCGGGTGTCACAGTGTGTTAGATACACTGTCCTTTCCCCCTCTGGGACCGGGTGTCACAGTGTGTTAGATACACTGTCCTTTCCCCCCTCTGGGTCCGGGTGTCACAGTGTGTTAGATACACTGTCCTTTCCCCCTCTGGGACCGGGTGTCACAGTGTGTTAGATACACTGTCCTTTCCCCCTCTGGGACCGGGTGTCACAGTGTGTTAGATACACTGTCCTTTCTTCCTCTGGGACCGGGTGTCACAGTGTGTTAGATACACTGTCCTTTCCCCCTCTGGGACTGGGTGTCTCAGTGTGTTAGATACACTGTCCTTTCCCCCTCTGGGACCGGGTGTCACAGTGTGTTAGATACACTGTCCTTTCCCCTCTGGGACCGGGTGTCACAGTGTGTTAGATACACTGTCCTTTCCCCCTCTGGGACCGGGTGTCACAGTGCGTTAGATACACTGTCCTTTCCCCCTCTGGGACCGGGTGTCACAGTGCGTTAGATACACTGTCCTTTCCCCCTCTGGGTCCGGGTGTCACAGTGTGTTAGATACACTGTCCTTTCCCCCTCTGGGTCCGGGTGTCACAGTGTGTTAGATACACTGTCCTTTCCCCCTCTGGGACCGGGTGTCACAGTGCGTTAGATACACTGTCCTTTCCCCCTCTGGGACCGGGTGTCACAGTGCGTTAGATACACTGTCCTTTCCCCCTCTGGGTCCGGGTGTCACAGTGCGTTAGATACACTGTCCTTTCTTCCTCTGGGACCGGGTGTCACAGTGTGTTAGATACACTGTCCTTTCCCCCTCTGGGTCCGGGTGTCACAGTGTGTTAGATACACTGTCCTTTCCCCCTCTGGGACCGGGTGTCACAGTGCGTTAGATACACTGTCCTTTCCCCCTCTGGGACCGGGTGTCACAGTGCGTTAGATACACTGTCCTTTCCCCCTCTGGGTCCGGGTGTCACAGTGCGTTAGATACACTGTCCTTTCCCCCTCTGGGACCGGGTGTCACAGTGCGTTAGATACACTGTCCTTTCCCCCTCTGGGACCGGGTGTCACAGTGCGTTAGATACACTGTCCTTTCCCCCTCTGGGACCGGGTGTCACAGTGTGTTAGATACACTGTCCTTTCCCCCTCTGGGACCGGGTGTCACAGTGTGTTAGATACACTGTCCTTTCCCCCTCTGGGACAGGGTGTCACAGTGTGTTAGATACACTGTCCTTTCCCCCTCTGGGACCGGGTGTCACAGTGTGTTAGATACACTGTCCTTTCTTCCTCTGGGACCGGGTGTCACAGTGTGTTAGATACACTGTCCTTTCCCCCTCTGGGACCGGGTGTCACAGTGTGTTAGATACACTGTCCTTTCCCCCTCTGGGACTGGGTGTCACAGTGTGTTAGATACACTGTCCTTTCCCCCTCTGGGACCGGGTGTCACAGTGTGTTAGATACACTGTCCATTCCCCCTCTGAGACTGGGTGTCACAGTGTGTTAGATACACTGTCCTTTCCCCCTCTGGGACCGGGTGTCACAGTGTGTTAGATACACTGTCCTTTCCCCCTCTGGGACCGGGTGTCACAGTGCGTTAGATACACTGTCCTTTCCCCCTCTGGGACCGGGTGTCACAGTGTGTTAGATACACTGTCCTTTCCCCCTCTGGGACCGGGTGTCACAGTGTGTTAGATACACTGTCCTTTCCCCCTCTGGGACAGGGTGTCACAGTGTGTTAGATACACTGTCCTTTCCCCCTCTGGGACCGGGTGTCACAGTGTGTTAGATACACTGTCCTTTCTTCCTCTGGGACCGGGTGTCACAGTGTGTTAGATACACTGTCCTTTCCCCCTCTGGGACAGGGTGTCACAGTGTGTTAGATACACTGTCCTTTCCCCCTCTGGGACCGGGTGTCACAGTGCGTTAGATACACTGTCCTTTCCCCCTCTGGGACCGGGTGTCACAGTGCGTTAGATACACTGTCCTTTCTCCCTCTGGGACCGGGTGTCACAGTGTGTTAGATACACTGTCCTTTCCCCCTCTTGGACCGGGTGTCACAGTGTGTTAGATACACTGTCCTTTCCCCCTCTGGGACCGGGTGTCACAGTGTGTTAGATACACTGTCCTTTCCCCCTCTGGGACAGGGTGTCACAGTGTGTTAGATACACTGTCCTTTCCCCCTCTGGGACCGGGTGTCACAGTGTGTTAGATACACTGTCCTTTCCCCCTCTGGGACTGGGTGTCACAGTGTGTTAGATACACTGTCCTTTCCCCCCTCTGGGACTGGGTGTCACAGTGTATTAGATACACTGTCCTTTCCCCCTCTGGGACTGGGTGTCACAGTGTGTTAGATACACTGTCCTTTCCCCCTCTGGGACTGGGTGTCACAGTGCGTTAGATACACTGTCCTTTCCCCTCTGGGACCGGGTGTCACAGTGTGTTAGATACACTGTCCATTCCCCCTCTGAGACTGGGTGTCACAGTGTGTTAGATACACTGTCCTTTCCCCTCTGGGACCGGGTGTCACAGTGTGTTAGATACACTGTCCTTTCCCCCTCTGGGACCGGGTGTCACAGTGTGTTAGATACACTGTCCTTTCCCCCTCTGGGACTGGGTGTCACAGTGTGTTAGATACACTGTCCTTTCCCCCCTCTGGGACCGGGTGTTACAGTGCGTTAGATACACTGTCCTTTCCCCCTCTGGGACTGGGTCTCACAGTGTGTTAGATACACTGTCCTTTCCCCCCTCTGGGACCGGGTCTCACAGTGTGTTAGATACACTGTCCTTTCCCCCTCTGGGACTGGGTCTCACAGTGTGTTAGATACACTGTCCTTTCCCCCTCTGGGACTGGGTCTCACAGTGTGTTAGATACACTGTCCTTTCCCCCCTCTGGGACCGGGTCTCACAGTGTGTTAGATACACTGTCCTTTCCCCCTCTGGGACTGGGTCTCACAGTGTGTTAGATACACTGTCCTTTCCCCCTCTGGGACTGGGTGTCACAGTGTGTTAGATACACTGTCCTTTCCCCCCTCTGGGACCGGGTCTCACAGTGTGTTAGATACACTGTCCTTTCCCCCTCTGGGACTGGGTCTCACAGTGTGTTAGATACACTGTCCTTTCCCCCTCTGGGACTGGGTCTCACAGTGTGTTAGATACACTGTCCTTTCCCCCCTCTGGGACTGGGTCTCACAGTGTGTTAGATACACTGTCCTTTACCCCCTCTGGGACCGGGTGTCACATCTTTGTCTGTTTCGGAAATTTGGGACGTACCCGGAATGATTGATGGCCACATCTAAGTCCGCAAGGCAAACTTCGTCTGTTCCACAGTTTTTCTCGAATGGTAGCTGTGGGGATCGGGAACACCGATGTGAGTTAATCTCAGGAAGCACAATATTCTAGTTTTACACCCACCCTTCCTTCCCCGACCTCTCCTCCACCCTCTCTTCACAGACCCTCCATCCTCTCCTCCATCCGCTCAGCCCCTGTGTGTCTGACCCCCTCCTCACCTCCCTGTCCAGAACCTTTGTGTTTGTTCAGCTCTCCCCCGCACTCGGACCTCTCTCATATTCCCCTCCGTCTGCCCCCAAGCCCTGTTACGCCGACCGAGCTCAATATCTGTTATCAAATAGTCAGAGGTTTGTGCGGCTAAGTTCAGCTAACTGGAGGTCCCTCTTTCTCTCTATCTCTCTATCTCTCTGTGTCTCTGTCTCTCTGTCTCTCA
>NW_027140892.1:47500-50889 GCF_036365525.1 Heterodontus francisci | reverse complement strand
TTGGACATTGTTTTCGACATTTTGGTTAATGATTTCACACTTTTAACTTAATTTTGTGCTTTTTGGTTAATGATTTCATACTTTTTACTTACTTTTGCGATTTTGGTTAATGATTACTCTGCTTACTGGTTAACCATTTGCCCTTTCGGACTTAGTCTCTGGACATTATTTTTTGGGTTTTTGGTTAATGATTTCACACTTTTTACTTACTTTTGCCCTTTTTGGTTACTGATTACTCTGCTTACTGGTTAACCATTTGCCCTTTCGGACTTAGTCTCTGGACATTATTTTCGAGTTTTTGGTTAATGATTTCACACTTTTAACATATTTTGCGCTTTTTGGTTAATGATTACTCTGCTTACTGGTTAATTATTTGCCCTTTCGGACTTAGTCTCTGCACATTATTTTCGAGTTTTTGGTTAATGATTTCACACTTTTAACATATTTTTGCGCTTTTTGGTTACTGATTTCATACTTTTTACTTACTTTTGCGCCTTTTGGTTAATGATTACTCTGCTTACTGGTTAACCATTTGCCCTTTCGGACTTAGTCTCTGGACATTATTTTCGAGTTTTTGGTTAATGATTTCACACTTTTTACTTACTTTTGCGATTTTTGGTTAATGATTACTCTGCTTACTGGTTAACCATTTGCCCTTTCGGACTTAGTCTCTGGACATTATTTTCGGGTTTTTGGTTAATGATTTCACACTTTTTACTTACTTTTGCGATTTTTGGTTAATGATTACTCTGCTTACTGGTTAACCATTTGCCCTTTCGGACTTAGTCTCTGGAGATTATTTTCGAGTTTTTGGTTAATGATTTCACACTTTTTACTTACTTTTGCGATTTTTGGTTAATGATTACTCTGCTTACTGGTTAACCATTTGCCCTTTTGGACTTAGTCTCTGGACATTATTTTCGGGTTTTTGGTTAATGATTTCACACTTTTTACTTACTTTTGCGATTTTTGGTTAATGATGACTCTGCTTACTGGTTAACCATTTGCCCTTTCGCACTTAGTCTCTGGAGATTATTTTCGACTTTTTGGTTAATGATTTCACACTTTTAACTTAATTTTGTGCTTTTTGGTTAATGATTTCATACTTTTTACTTACTTTTGCCCTTTTTGGTTAATGATTACTCTGCTTACTGGTTAACCATTTGCCCTTTCGGACTTGGTCTCTGGACATTATTTTCGAGTTTTTGGTTAATGATTTCACACTTTTTACTTACTTTTGCGATTTTTGGTTAATGATTACTCTGCTTACTGGTTAATTATTTGCCCTTTCGGACTTAGTCTCTGCACATTATTTTCGAGTTTTTGGTTAATGATTTCACACTTTTAACATATTTTTGCGCTTTTTGGTTACTGATTTCATACTTTTTACTTACTTTTGCGCCTTTTGGTTAATGATTACTCTGCTTACTGGTTAACCATTTGCCCTTTCGGACTTAGTCTCTGCACATTATTTTCGACTTTTTGGTTAATGATTTCACACTTTTAACATATTTTTGCGCTTTTTGGTTAATGATTTCATACTTTTTACTTACTTTTGCGCCTTTTGGTTAATGATTACTCTGCTTACTGGTTAACCATTTGCCCTTTCGGACTTAGTCTCTGGACATTGTTTTCGACATTTTGGTTAATGATTTCACACTTTTAACTTAATTTTGTGCTTTTTGGTTAATGATTTCATACTTTTTACTTACTTTTGCCCTTTTTGGTTAATGATTACTCTGCTTACTGGTTAACCATTTGCCCTTTCGGACTTAGTCTCTGGAGATTATTTTCGAGTTTTTGGTTAATGATTTCACACTTTTTACTTACTTTTGCGATTTTTGGTTAATGATTTCACACTTTTTACTTACTTTTGCGATTTTTGGTTAATGATGACTCTGCTTACTGGTTAACCATTTGCCCTTTCGGACTTAGTCTCTGCACATTATTTTCGAGTTTTTGGTTAATGATTTCACACTTTTTACTTACTTTTGCGATTTTTGGTTAATGATTTCATACTTTTTACTTACTTTTGCGATTTTTGGTTAATGATGACTCTGCTTACTGGTTAATTATTTGTACTTTCGGACTTGGTCTCTGGACATTATTTTCGACTTTTTGGTTAATGATTTCACACTTTTAACATAATTTTGCGCTTTTTGGTTAATGATTACTCTGCTTGCTTGTTACTGATTTCCCCTTTCGGACTTGATCTCTGGCCGTTCTTTTCGACCTTTTTGGATCAGGTTTCCACACTCTGAAATTATTTTGGGCTCACTGATTAGGCGAGATCAAGGGGGCATGCCTGGGCACTTTGGGCTCAGTTTGGGAAGGCGGCGTCCGTGTGCTCCTCCGCCCTTCCCGCACTTGCGGCTAGGTTTGCCAAACTGCGCTGACCCGCAGCCCTGCCTTTTTGCCCACGGCACGGAACGACTCAAGTCTGGCTCCGTTCCAGGCCGTTGCCTCCGGCTGCCCGCCGTCCGGCCGGCCTGGGACGTACCCCGGCTGACGGCGCCGGAGCCCCTCTAGCAGCCACCGGTGCCGCGGGCCAATGGGTCCGGGCGTTCCGGAGCTATCGGTGGGGAAGTGCTCTCCCCTTTTCCTGACGCCGTTCGCCCGAGCAGAGGTGCAGCCTGACGGGACTGCTGTCGCCTTCCGCGGCGCACCGGCCCCTTTCACCTGCCGTCGACCGCGCGGAGCTCGGACCTTCCTCCCCGAAGTTATGGCCCCGGCGCCGGAGGGTTCCCGGGGCCGGGCATTCAGCGGGGTGAGTCTTCACCTTCCCGGTCAGCCTGCGGGGTCGGTGCGCCGGCACTCGACGCGGGAGGGTCCCCTCTTTCCGTAGAGCCCCGCCCGGTGCCGATCGGCCGGCGGATTGCGGAGCGAACCGCGCCTGACCGACGGGCCTCGGAAACCCGTTGCAGTCGACGGGGGGGAACCGGACAGCGGGACGAGGTGCCGATTCCACCCGCAGATTCGATCCCGAAATCCCGCGGGATTCGGCGGTCCGACCCGACAGATTCAAACGTCGCCCGGGCGGCCCCCAGCGGTCGGGCCGGCCTGGTTCCGCCACCGCCCGATGCCCCTCGCCCCCGGCTACCGCCGACCGCGCCGACCGAGGGAATGCGGCCGGACGTCCGGCGGCAATCGGCCGGAAAGCGGTATGGCCATTTCCTACTGTCCCTCGGACGGGCAGAGGGGCGGCGCCGGGGCACTCGCGGACCAGGCCGCGCCCCTCCGAGCCCTACCGCCTGCCGTCGACCGCGCGGGGATCGGACCTCCCTCCCCGAAGTTATGGCCCCGGAGCCGGAGGGTAGCCGGGGCCGGGCATTCAGCGGGGTGAGTCTTCACCTTCCCGGTCAGCCTGCGGGGTCGGTGCGCCGGCACTC
>NW_027140892.1:30000-35000 GCF_036365525.1 Heterodontus francisci | reverse complement strand
CGGCCTGCACTTTCGGAAAAGGGTGCATTCCTTTTGGTTAATGATTTCACCAGCCCGGGTCTTAGCCTCTGCCCCGACGGCTAAGTCTTTTGGTTAATGATTTCCTGCGGCTGGGACTACCCTTTCCCCCCGCCCTGCAGGCACCCGGGTCGGGAGGCCGTCGGGGGCACTTTCCGGGGCAAATCCGGACCCTTACGCAAGGGAGAGTGCGCCCCCCGCCTCGGCCGGGGGTCAGGCTGCCGCCTATTAAGCCCGACAGAAAACCCGAAAAATGGACGAAAATGGGAAAAAATCCCCATCCGAAAAAGGCTTAAAAGTCGGTTGGGCGGCAGCTAGGGTCGGTCTCTGCAGACCTGGAGGCTCGGGTGGACTCTTGGAATAAACGTCCAAGTCCCGACTTGCCACCTCCTACTACTGTGCAGATACCCCGCCAACCCCCAGCCACCCGAATGACAAGCGTCCGATCAGCGGGACGAATTTGACAACTCTGGCCGGACCTCTGGAACTCCATCCCGGGTAACCGGGGCAAATTTTTCCGCTTGATCGCCCTTCCACTGGTTAACCATTTGCCCTTTCGGACTTAGTCTCTGGACATTATTCGACGGATTTTCTGGTTAACCATTTGCCCTTTCGGACTTAGTCTCTGGGCATTATTTTCGACTTTTTGGTTAATGATTTCACACTTTTTACTTACTTTTGCGCTTTTTGGTTAATGATTACTCTGCTTACTGGTTAATTATTTGCCCTTTCGGACTTAGTCTCTGGACATTATTTTCGAGTTTTTGGTTAATGATTTCACACTTTTAACATATTTTTGCGCTTTTTGGTTAATGATTACTCTGCTTACTGGTTAACCATTTGCCCTTTCGGACTTAGTCTCTGCACATTATTTTCGACTTTTTGGTTAATGATTTCACACTTTTAACATATTTTTGCGCTTTTTGGTTAATGATTTCATACTTTTTACTTACTTTTGCGCCTTTTGGTTAATGATTACTCTGCTTACTGGTTAACCATTTGCCCTTTCGGACTTAGTCTCTGGACATTATTTTCGAGTTTTTGGTTAATGATTTCACACTTTTTACTTACTTTTGCGATTTTTGGTTAATGATTACTCTGCTTACTGGTTAACCATTTGCCCTTTCGGACTTAGTCTCTGGACATTGTTTTCGACATTTTGGTTAATGATTTCACACTTTTAACTTAATTTTGCGATTTTTGGTTAATGATTACTCTGCTTACTGGTTAACCATTTGCCCTTTCGGACTTAGTCTCTGGACATTGTTTTCGACATTTTGGTTAATGATTTCACACTTTTAACTTAATTTTGTGCTTTTTGGTTAATGATTTCATACTTTTTACTTACTTTTGCGATTTTTGGTTAATGATTACTCTGCTTACTGGTTAACCATTTGCCCTTTCGGACTTAGTCTCTGGACATTATTTTTGGGTTTTTGGTTAATGATTTCACACTTTTTACTTACTTTTGCCCTTTTTGGTTACTGATTACTCTGCTTACTGGTTAACCATTTGCCCTTTCGGACTTAGTCTCTGGACATTATTTTCGAGTTTTTGGTTAATGATTTCACACTTTTAACATATTTTTGCGCTTTTTGGTTACTGATTTCATACTTTTTACTTACTTTTGCGCCTTTTGGTTAATGATTACTCTGCTTACTGGTTAACCATTTGCCCTTTCGGACTTAGTCTCTGGACATTATTTTCGAGTTTTTGGTTAATGATTTCACACTTTTTACTTACTTTTGCGATTTTTGGTTAATGATTACTCTGCTTACTGGTTAACCATTTGCCCTTTCGGACTTAGTCTCTGGAGATTATTTTCGAGTTTTTGGTTAATGATTTCACACTTTTTACTTACTTTTGCGATTTTTGGTTAATGATTACTCTGCTTACTGGTTAACCATTTGCCCTTTCGGACTTAGTCTCTGGAGATTATTTTCGAGTTTTTGGTTAATGATTTCACACTTTTTACTTACTTTTGCGATTTTTGGTTAATGATTACTCTGCTTACTGGTTAACCATTTGCCCTTTTGGACTTAGTCTCTGGACATTATTTTCGGGTTTTTGGTTAATGATTTCACACTTTTTACTTACTTTTGCGATTTTTGGTTAATGATGACTCTGCTTACTGGTTAACCATTTGCCCTTTCGCACTTAGTCTCTGGAGATTATTTTCGACTTTTTGGTTAATGATTTCACACTTTTAACTTAATTTTGTGCTTTTTGGTTAATGATTTCATACTTTTTACTTACTTTTGCCCTTTTTGGTTAATGATTACTCTGCTTACTGGTTAACCATTTGCCCTTTCGGACTTGGTCTCTGGACATTATTTTCGAGTTTTTGGTTAATGATTTCACACTTTTTACTTACTTTTGCGATTTTTGGTTAATGATTACTCTGCTTACTGGTTAATTATTTGCCCTTTCGGACTTAGTCTCTGCACATTATTTTCGAGTTTTTGGTTAATGATTTCACACTTTTAACATATTTTTGCGCTTTTTGGTTACTGATTTCATACTTTTTACTTACTTTTGCGCCTTTTGGTTAATGATTACTCTGCTTACTGGTTAACCATTTGCCCTTTCGGACTTAGTCTCTGCACATTATTTTCGACTTTTTGGTTAATGATTTCACACTTTTAACATATTTTTGCGCTTTTTGGTTAATGATTTCATACTTTTTACTTACTTTTGCGCCTTTTGGTTAATGATTACTCTGCTTACTGGTTAACCATTTGCCCTTTCGGACTTAGTCTCTGGACATTGTTTTCGACATTTTGGTTAATGATTTCACACTTTTAACTTAATTTTGTGCTTTTTGGTTAATGATTTCATACTTTTTACTTACTTTTGCCCTTTTTGGTTAATGATTACTCTGCTTACTGGTTAACCATTTGCCCTTTCGGACTTAGTCTCTGGAGATTATTTTCGAGTTTTTGGTTAATGATTTCACACTTTTTACTTACTTTTGCGATTTTTGGTTAATGATTTCACACTTTTTACTTACTTTTGCGATTTTTGGTTAATGATGACTCTGCTTACTGGTTAACCATTTGCCCTTTCGGACTTAGTCTCTGCACATTATTTTCGAGTTTTTGGTTAATGATTTCACACTTTTTACTTACTTTTGCGATTTTTGGTTAATGATTTCATACTTTTTACTTACTTTTGCGATTTTTGGTTAATGATGACTCTGCTTACTGGTTAATTATTTGTACTTTCGGACTTGGTCTCTGGACATTATTTTCGACTTTTTGGTTAATGATTTCACACTTTTAACATAATTTTGCGCTTTTTGGTTAATGATTACTCTGCTTGCTTGTTACTGATTTCCCCTTTCGGACTTGATCTCTGGCCGTTCTTTTCGACCTTTTTGGATCAGGTTTCCACACTCTGAAATTATTTTGGGCTCACTGATTAGGCGAGATCAAGGGGGCATGCCTGGGCACTTTGGGCTCAGTTTGGGAAGGCGGCGTCCGTGTGCTCCTCCGCCCTTCCCGCACTTGCGGCTAGGTTTGCCAAACTGCGCTGACCCGCAGCCCTGCCTTTTTGCCCACGGCACGGAACGACTCAAGTCTGGCTCCGTTCCAGGCCGTTGCCTCCGGCTGCCCGCCGTCCGGCCGGCCTGGGACGTACCCCGGCTGACGGCGCCGGAGCCCCTCTAGCAGCCACCGGTGCCGCGGGCCAATGGGTCCGGGCGTTCCGGAGCTATCGGTGGGGAAGTGCTCTCCCCTTTTCCTGACGCCGTTCGCCCGAGCAGAGGTGCAGCCTGACGGGACTGCTGTCGCCTTCCGCGGCGCACCGGCCCCTTTCACCTGCCGTCGACCGCGCGGAGCTCGGACCTTCCTCCCCGAAGTTATGGCCCCGGCGCCGGAGGGTTCCCGGGGCCGGGCATTCAGCGGGGTGAGTCTTCACCTTCCCGGTCAGCCTGCGGGGTCGGTGCGCCGGCACTCGACGCGGGAGGGTCCCCTCTTTCCGTAGAGCCCCGCCCGGTGCCGATCGGCCGGCGGATTGCGGAGCGAACCGCGCCTGACCGACGGGCCTCGGAAACCCGTTGCAGTCGACGGGGGGGAACCGGACAGCGGGACGAGGTGCCGATTCCACCCGCAGATTCGATCCCGAAATCCCGCGGGATTCGGCGGTCCGACCCGACAGATTCAAACGTCGCCCGGGCGGCCCCCAGCGGTCGGGCCGGCCTGGTTCCGCCACCGCCCGATGCCCCTCGCCCCCGGCTACCGCCGACCGCGCCGACCGAGGGAATGCGGCCGGACGTCCGGCGGCAATCGGCCGGAAAGCGGTATGGCCATTTCCTACTGTCCCTCGGACGGGCAGAGGGGCGGCGCCGGGGCACTCGCGGACCAGGCCGCGCCCCTCCGAGCCCTACCGCCTGCCGTCGACCGCGCGGGGATCGGACCTCCCTCCCCGAAGTTATGGCCCCGGAGCCGGAGGGTAGCCGGGGCCGGGCATTCAGCGGGGTGAGTCTTCACCTTCCCGGTCAGCCTGCGGGGTCGGTGCGCCGGCACTCGACGCGGGAGGGTCCCCTCTTTCCGTAGAGCCCCGCCCGGTGCCGATCGGCCGGCGGATTGCGGAGCGAACCGCGCCTGACCGACGGGCCTCGGAAACCCGTTGCAGTCGACGGGGGGGGGGGAACCGGACAGCGGGACGAGGTGCCGATTCCACCCGCAGATTCGATCCCGAAATCCCGCGGGATTCGGCGGTCCGACCCGACAGATTCAAACGTCGCCCGGGCGGCCCCCAGCGGTCGGGCCGGCCTGGTTCCGCCACCGCCCGATGCCCCTCGCCCCCGGCTACCGCCGGCCGCGCAGACCGAGCGAATGCGGCCGGACGTCCGGCGGCAATCGGCCGGAAAGCGGTATGGCCATTTCCTACTGTCCCTCGGACGGGCAGAGGGGCGGCGCCGGGGCACTCGCGGACCAGGCCGCGCCCCTCCGAGCCCTACCGCCTGCCGTCGACCGCGC
>NW_027140892.1:12500-17500 GCF_036365525.1 Heterodontus francisci | reverse complement strand
AGCGTCCGATCAGCGGGACGAATTTGACAACTCTGGCCGGACCTCTGGAACTCCATCCCGGGTAACCGGGGCAAATTTTTCCGCTTGATCGCCCTTCCACTGGTTAACCATTTGCCCTTTCGGACTTAGTCTCTGGACATTATTCGACGGATTTTCTGGTTAACCATTTGCCCTTTCGGACTTAGTCTCTGGGCATTATTTTCGACTTTTTGGTTAATGATTTCACACTTTTTACTTACTTTTGCGCTTTTTGGTTAATGATTACTCTGCTTACTGGTTAATTATTTGCCCTTTCGGACTTAGTCTCTGGACATTATTTTCGAGTTTTTGGTTAATGATTTCACACTTTTAACATATTTTTGCGCTTTTTGGTTAATGATTACTCTGCTTACTGGTTAACCATTTGCCCTTTCGGACTTAGTCTCTGCACATTATTTTCGACTTTTTGGTTAATGATTTCACACTTTTAACATATTTTTGCGCTTTTTGGTTAATGATTTCATACTTTTTACTTACTTTTGCGCCTTTTGGTTAATGATTACTCTGCTTACTGGTTAACCATTTGCCCTTTCGGACTTAGTCTCTGGACATTATTTTCGAGTTTTTGGTTAATGATTTCACACTTTTTACTTACTTTTGCGATTTTTGGTTAATGATTACTCTGCTTACTGGTTAACCATTTGCCCTTTCGGACTTAGTCTCTGGACATTGTTTTCGACATTTTGGTTAATGATTTCACACTTTTAACTTAATTTTGCGATTTTTGGTTAATGATTACTCTGCTTACTGGTTAACCATTTGCCCTTTCGGACTTAGTCTCTGGACATTGTTTTCGACATTTTGGTTAATGATTTCACACTTTTAACTTAATTTTGTGCTTTTTGGTTAATGATTTCATACTTTTTACTTACTTTTGCGATTTTTGGTTAATGATTACTCTGCTTACTGGTTAACCATTTGCCCTTTCGGACTTAGTCTCTGGACATTGTTTTCGACATTTTGGTTAATGATTTCACACTTTTAACTTAATTTTGTGCTTTTTGGTTAATGATTTCATACTTTTTACTTACTTTTGCGATTTTTGGTTAATGATTACTCTGCTTACTGGTTAACCATTTGCCCTTTCGGACTTAGTCTCTGGACATTATTTTTGGGTTTTTGGTTAATGATTTCACACTTTTTACTTACTTTTGCCCTTTTTGGTTACTGATTACTCTGCTTACTGGTTAACCATTTGCCCTTTCGGACTTAGTCTCTGGACATTATTTTCGAGTTTTTGGTTAATGATTTCACACTTTTAACATATTTTTGCGCTTTTTGGTTAATGATTACTCTGCTTACTGGTTAATTATTTGCCCTTTCGGACTTAGTCTCTGCACATTATTTTCGAGTTTTTGGTTAATGATTTCACACTTTTAACATATTTTTGCGCTTTTTGGTTACTGATTTCATACTTTTTACTTACTTTTGCGCCTTTTGGTTAATGATTACTCTGCTTACTGGTTAACCATTTGCCCTTTCGGACTTAGTCTCTGGACATTATTTTCGAGTTTTTGGTTAATGATTTCACACTTTTTACTTACTTTTGCGATTTTTGGTTAATGATTACTCTGCTTACTGGTTAACCATTTGCCCTTTCGGACTTAGTCTCTGGACATTATTTTCGGGTTTTTGGTTAATGATTTCACACTTTTTACTTACTTTTGCGATTTTTGGTTAATGATTACTCTGCTTACTGGTTAACCATTTGCCCTTTCGGACTTAGTCTCTGGAGATTATTTTCGAGTTTTTGGTTAATGATTTCACACTTTTTACTTACTTTTGCGATTTTTGGTTAATGATTACTCTGCTTACTGGTTAACCATTTGCCCTTTTGGACTTAGTCTCTGGACATTATTTTCGGGTTTTTGGTTAATGATTTCACACTTTTTACTTACTTTTGCGATTTTTGGTTAATGATGACTCTGCTTACTGGTTAACCATTTGCCCTTTCGCACTTAGTCTCTGGAGATTATTTTCGACTTTTTGGTTAATGATTTCACACTTTTAACTTAATTTTGTGCTTTTTGGTTAATGATTTCATACTTTTTACTTACTTTTGCCCTTTTTGGTTAATGATTACTCTGCTTACTGGTTAACCATTTGCCCTTTCGGACTTGGTCTCTGGACATTATTTTCGAGTTTTTGGTTAATGATTTCACACTTTTTACTTACTTTTGCGATTTTTGGTTAATGATTACTCTGCTTACTGGTTAATTATTTGCCCTTTCGGACTTAGTCTCTGCACATTATTTTCGAGTTTTTGGTTAATGATTTCACACTTTTAACATATTTTTGCGCTTTTTGGTTACTGATTTCATACTTTTTACTTACTTTTGCGCCTTTTGGTTAATGATTACTCTGCTTACTGGTTAACCATTTGCCCTTTCGGACTTAGTCTCTGCACATTATTTTCGACTTTTTGGTTAATGATTTCACACTTTTAACATATTTTTGCGCTTTTTGGTTAATGATTTCATACTTTTTACTTACTTTTGCGCCTTTTGGTTAATGATTACTCTGCTTACTGGTTAACCATTTGCCCTTTCGGACTTAGTCTCTGGACATTGTTTTCGACATTTTGGTTAATGATTTCACACTTTTAACTTAATTTTGTGCTTTTTGGTTAATGATTTCATACTTTTTACTTACTTTTGCCCTTTTTGGTTAATGATTACTCTGCTTACTGGTTAACCATTTGCCCTTTCGGACTTAGTCTCTGGAGATTATTTTCGAGTTTTTGGTTAATGATTTCACACTTTTTACTTACTTTTGCGATTTTTGGTTAATGATTTCACACTTTTTACTTACTTTTGCGATTTTTGGTTAATGATGACTCTGCTTACTGGTTAACCATTTGCCCTTTCGGACTTAGTCTCTGCACATTATTTTCGAGTTTTTGGTTAATGATTTCACACTTTTTACTTACTTTTGCGATTTTTGGTTAATGATTTCATACTTTTTACTTACTTTTGCGATTTTTGGTTAATGATGACTCTGCTTACTGGTTAATTATTTGTACTTTCGGACTTGGTCTCTGGACATTATTTTCGACTTTTTGGTTAATGATTTCACACTTTTAACATAATTTTGCGCTTTTTGGTTAATGATTACTCTGCTTGCTTGTTACTGATTTCCCCTTTCGGACTTGATCTCTGGCCGTTCTTTTCGACCTTTTTGGATCAGGTTTCCACACTCTGAAATTATTTTGGGCTCACTGATTAGGCGAGATCAAGGGGGCATGCCTGGGCACTTTGGGCTCAGTTTGGGAAGGCGGCGTCCGTGTGCTCCTCCGCCCTTCCCGCACTTGCGGCTAGGTTTGCCAAACTGCGCTGACCCGCAGCCCTGCCTTTTTGCCCACGGCACGGAACGACTCAAGTCTGGCTCCGTTCCAGGCCGTTGCCTCCGGCTGCCCGCCGTCCGGCCGGCCTGGGACGTACCCCGGCTGACGGCGCCGGAGCCCCTCTAGCAGCCACCGGTGCCGCGGGCCAATGGGTCCGGGCGTTCCGGAGCTATCGGTGGGGAAGTGCTCTCCCCTTTTCCTGACGCCGTTCGCCCGAGCAGAGGTGCAGCCTGACGGGACTGCTGTCGCCTTCCGCGGCGCACCGGCCCCTTTCACCTGCCGTCGACCGCGCGGAGCTCGGACCTTCCTCCCCGAAGTTATGGCCCCGGCGCCGGAGGGTTCCCGGGGCCGGGCATTCAGCGGGGTGAGTCTTCACCTTCCCGGTCAGCCTGCGGGGTCGGTGCGCCGGCACTCGACGCGGGAGGGTCCCCTCTTTCCGTAGAGCCCCGCCCGGTGCCGATCGGCCGGCGGATTGCGGAGCGAACCGCGCCTGACCGACGGGCCTCGGAAACCCGTTGCAGTCGACGGGGGGGAACCGGACAGCGGGACGAGGTGCCGATTCCACCCGCAGATTCGATCCCGAAATCCCGCGGGATTCGGCGGTCCGACCCGACAGATTCAAACGTCGCCCGGGCGGCCCCCAGCGGTCGGGCCGGCCTGGTTCCGCCACCGCCCGATGCCCCTCGCCCCCGGCTACCGCCGACCGCGCCGACCGAGGGAATGCGGCCGGACGTCCGGCGGCAATCGGCCGGAAAGCGGTATGGCCATTTCCTACTGTCCCTCGGACGGGCAGAGGGGCGGCGCCGGGGCACTCGCGGACCAGGCCGCGCCCCTCCGAGCCCTACCGCCTGCCGTCGACCGCGCGGGGATCGGACCTCCCTCCCCGAAGTTATGGCCCCGGAGCCGGAGGGTAGCCGGGGCCGGGCATTCAGCGGGGTGAGTCTTCACCTTCCCGGTCAGCCTGCGGGGTCGGTGCGCCGGCACTCGACGCGGGAGGGTCCCCTCTTTCCGTAGAGCCCCGCCCGGTGCCGATCGGCCGGCGGATTGCGGAGCGAACCGCGCCTGACCGACGGGCCTCGGAAACCCGTTGCAGTCGACGGGGGGGGGGGAACCGGACAGCGGGACGAGGTGCCGATTCCACCCGCAGATTCGATCCCGAAATCCCGCGGGATTCGGCGGTCCGACCCGACAGATTCAAACGTCGCCCGGGCGGCCCCCAGCGGTCGGGCCGGCCTGGTTCCGCCACCGCCCGATGCCCCTCGCCCCCGGCTACCGCCGGCCGCGCAGACCGAGCGAATGCGGCCGGACGTCCGGCGGCAATCGGCCGGAAAGCGGTATGGCCATTTCCTACTGTCCCTCGGACGGGCAGAGGGGCGGCGCCGGGGCACTCGCGGACCAGGCCGCGCCCCTCCGAGCCCTACCGCCTGCCGTCGACCGCGCGGGGATCGGACCCTCCTCGCCGAAGTTATGGAGGTAAGACCGGGAGGCTGCCCAGGGTCGGGACTTCAACCGGCTGCCGCCACCCTTTCCCGCCTGTCCCACGGGCTCGGAGATCCAGGCCCTGCAAAGACCCTCCGGTCGCCACCCGACAGGTGCTTTACCGGAGAAATCGTAAACC